>NC_135899.1:2556700-2684810 GCF_964194155.1 Cetorhinus maximus
AGGAGGAGCCTCGGCCGCCCAGGGAGAGGGGGAAGGGGGGGGGGGGGGCGGGGGGACCTTAATTCGCTGGGGCAGAACTCCAGAGAAAAGTAACATTTCATTCAAATGTGCATATTTCAAATCTTACGTGATATATGCACATTTCAAACCTTATTTCATGTGACATGATTGCAAAGCCGTCAGTAAATTCATTCCAGCCACAAAGATCCCGCAGCCTCCTGAAATCTTCCAACAATCAGACCGACCGGCTCAGGCAAGGGGACCAATCCAGGACCTGCTGCTGCCTCTTCGGCTTCAAGAATTGCCACTGAAATAATAACTATTAACCACAAGCCCCTGATGGCTTCAATATTTGGGTGGGTGGCCGGGTCGCCGTAGACTAATCCAAGTGAACATGTCAGCTGTTGTGGCCGGGCTGCTAAAACTCGCCCCTCACTTGAGTGAGTCCCGCTCCGGGGCAAAATAGATCCCAAGGCCCACACTCCGGTGCTGCACTGTCGGAGGAGCCGCCCTTGGGCTGAGAAGTTGTATGTACATCGATGGAAAATAATACTCGGTTTCACGGCGCCGGCGGGCGGCCGGGATCCTCGGGTGGGAATTAGGACCAGGGTTGTAAAAGGCCACTTCCTTCATCCCGAAACGTGTTGGCGAAGTAACATTTGGAGAAATGTCCCCCAGAGGAGTCAATGTTGGACTCAAAATGTCGTCTCTCTCTCTCTCTCCACAGAAGCTGTCGGACCTGCTGAGTTTTTCCAGCATTTTATTATTTTTCATATCCAAGCTGCGCTAATCCGGGTTTCGCCCCCGAAAAAACGCAGCAATTTATTGACCCTTCCAGTGTTTTTTTTGTTTTTAACCCAATTAATTCCCTTGTGAAAGCGAAGATTGAATTTGCTTCCAGGCCACAACAACTGGGTGTGAAAATAATCCCCCCGCCACCATCCACATTCCCCACCTGTAGTTTCTTTATTTTTCTCGCTGTTTTCTCCCGTCTCCCTCCCGGAGACAGGATCAGATTTGCCTCTTGTTTTTCTGTCCCATCCTCCCCCCGATTTCACCTCCATGTCCAAGTTTCTAACTTCCCCTCTCCGCAGATGCCGAGTGTTTTCACTATTTTCATTAGTTTTCCACCGTCTGTGTTATTGGGGTTTTTATTTTTATATTTGACCATCGCGGGGATTTTCGGTCATTTCCCTTTTTCCTGAAGGAGTCGGTGGCTCTGAAAAGAGCCTTTTTTTCTGTATTTTTGCAGGTGGATATTTTCTCCACTCGGATGTTTTTTTATTTTCCCTCCTTCACCGTTTTGCTCCTTGTCCGGTTCCCCCGGGGATGTTCTCAGCTCCGGCCCCTGGTTCACCTTCCTCTCCCCGGGCGGCCGGATCAGCCCCTGGCGCCGGCTCCTTGGCCACTTTCCGGGGCCGCCCGCGCGGCCTCCGGACGCCGCTGCCCTTGGAGACTTTCCTCGGGCCGGCGCCGCCCTTGCTCCGGCCGCCCGGCTTCGGCTTCTTCACCTTCACCCGGGCCGGGCTCCTCTTCATCTTCCCCTTGCGGCCGGCGGCCGGTCTCCCCCGCCGGCCCCGGGCTTTGGGTGTCGGAGCAGCGGCGGCGGCCGCCGGGCGGCTCTGGCCGTCCAGGTGCTGCCGGTTGATCCTGAAGGAGCCCGAGGCCCCGGTGCCCGCCGTCTGCAGCAGCGAGCCCTCGGTGACCAGGCCCCGGACCGCCTGGTTCACCCGCGAGTTGATCCGCGGCACATCGTAGCCGGCGGCCGACAGCGCCTTCTTGACGCCGGCCAGCGAGAGGCCGCGGCGCTCCCGGGAAGACGCCACCACCTCCAGGATGTGGGCGGCCATGGTGGGCGCTCCCCCCGCCGCCGCCGGCGCCCCCTGCCACACCTTGGCCGGGCTCCTCCGCCTCCTCACCTTCCTGCCTCGGGAGGGGCCTTCGAGCAGGTCGCCCGAAGCCATCTCGGCGACTCCTGCGGGGGGTGGGTGGGTGGGGGAGGCGGTGCCTTCAGCACCTTCCCTTCCCCAACCCCTCCCGGCCTAACCCCTCCCGGCCTGGCCCCTCCCTCCTCCTCCTCCTCCTCCCTCCCTACGGCCGCTCCGCGATCCTCGCCGCGGGGACCGAAACTATCGAGCGGGCGGCGGCGGCGGCGCCTTTTCAACCCTCAAGGCGGACGTGAGAGAGGCGAATCCCCACCCCCCCCCCGCCTCCCGGCGCGAGATCCCCCCCCAACCGCCTCTCCCGGCGCGAGACCCCCCAACCGCCTCTCCCGGTGCGTGCTCCTCAACCCAACCAACGCGCGCTCCCCAGCCCACACGGTGCGCGCTCCCCAACCGATTGGGCGCGCGCGCGCTCCCCAATTCCAGTTGGCGCGCGTCCCCCTTGAGAGGATCCCCCCCTTTCTCTGTGCGAGGAAAAATAAATAAAATCGACACGTGTCCAGTTTGTTTACAGCAGCTTCAAACCTTCCAGCCCCCCTCTCAGATTGATGCAATCTTTCAGTCTCACCATCCCCAGGCCGGTCCATCTATGACCAGTGCAAAGTAATCTTTCAACCCGCCCTTTGCCTTCTCGAAACCAAACACGTCAATGTGTATCCAAAAAAATGTCTTGTATTCTCCTCTTGCATAGCACCTTTCGCGACTTTTCCAAAGTACTTTTGTGGTGTGGTCACTGTCGCCTTGTGGGAATCGCCTCAGCCAATATGCGCACAGAAAACTCTCACACGTTCAGCAATGTAATAATGACCACGTAATCCGTTTTTTTTAAAAGCCATGCTAATTGAATATGTGTTATTGGCCCAGGTCACCGTGGTTTGCTCTTCTGCTCCACTTCGAAATTGCGCCAAAGGATTTGTGTTTTGATGTCCACCTGAGAGAGAGAGAGCAGATGGGACCTGGTTTGCCATCCCATCTGAAAGACAGCACCCCTTGACAGAGCAACACTCCTATATCACAATTGTGACTACGTTTCAAAAGCACCTCATTTGTCTGTAAAACACTTTGGGAGGCCCTGAAGCAGCGAAAGACACAGTATAACTACAAGTGTTTCTTTTTTTTTACAGCAGCAAGTCACTTCATTGCAAAAAATACTTTTAAGATAATAACAGATAAACACAAGACTTGAATGAAACCTGGTTAAACTTGGAAGCTTCTCATTCCAATCTCTGGCAATTAATTCCGTCTTCCAAGTTCTGTCCTTAAGGTGCTGAAGGAAGATTTCTGGTCTGTTGGCCTGGTTGTCCATAGTCTAGAGGACCATGATGATTTTGATCTCTCTGGGCTGAGTGGTCAAGTGCCTGCAGTAACAAACCTAATGAGAGGTGTTGTTTGTGACAGGTTTAATAAAAATGTGACAGAGCAAATAATTCATGATTCCAGTCCCTGCTCACTAATACCCTCTGCCCTTGCCGGCCCCCATTGACCCATGGCTCCATAAAGTCTGCAATTTAAAACTAAAGTAATAAACCTGCTGAAGAGGCTTACAACATATTGGACTTCAAAGGGTGAGGTTGCTCATTATAGAAATCGCTGCATTAACTTCAATGGAACAAATGGACAACCGATCCAAAACACCCACTTTATACCTGTGCGATAAGGTGGGAATATAACCTATGTTTTCCTTGCCCTATACTCCATCACAAATATTGGCTATTTCTTTCTCTGTAACACTTTCTGCCTCCACCTCTGTCTCTGCCCCTTTGTTTGCTGCTGAAATTCTCACCTCCACCTTCTGTCATCTCCAAATACAATCATTCCGATGCACTCTTTCTCTCTCCCTTCTCTCTCTGTCTTTCTCTTAGGAACATAAGAAGATAGGACTTAGGAACTGGAATAGGCCATTCAGTCCTTCAGACATGCTCCTCCACTCAATAAGATCATGGCTGATCTGATTGTGGCCTCAACTCCACTTTCCTGTCTGTCCCCCATAACCCTCGACTCCACTTTCCTGTCTGTCCCCCATAACCCTTGACTCCCTTTTATATCAAAAATCTGTCTAACTCAGCCTTGAATAAATTTAATGTCCCAAGGCTCTGCTGCTTTCTGGGGAAGAGAATTCCACAGGCTAATGGCCCTTTGAGAGAAAATAAAATTCTCATCTCTGTCTCAAAAGGTAGACCTCTTAGTCTTAAACTGTGTCCCCTAATTCTAGTCTCTCCCACAAGTGGAAACATCCTCCTGATTTTAACCCTCAGGATTTTAAATGTTTCAAAACTGCAATAGGTATAGGCCCAACCTGTTCAATATTTCCTCTTGACATAAGCCTCTCATCCCAGGAATGAGTGGAATGGACCTTCTCTGAACAGATTCTAAAGGAATGATATATTTTTTTCAATGAAGGAGACCTAAACTCTACACAGTATTCCAGATGTGGTCCCACCAAGGCCCTGCACAGCTGCAGAAACTCATCAAGGCTCCTTAGACAGCACCCTCCATACCCGTGACCCCTATCATCTAGAAGGACAAAGGCAGCAGACACATGGAAACACCACCACCTGGAAGTTCCCCTCCAAGCCCCTCACCATCCTGATTTGGAAATATATCGCTATTCTTTCACTGTGGCTGGGTAAAAATCCTGGAACTTCCTTCCTAACAGCACTGTAGGTGCACCTACACCACATGGACTGCAATGGTTCAAGAAGGCAGCTCACTAACACCTTCTGAAGGGGCAATTAGGGATGGGCAATAAATGCCAGCCATGCCCACATCCCACGAACAAGCAAAAATAGTCAAAAAAATAGAAACAGGATAAATGAAATGTATTGGAACAATGAAAATGCCTGCTGGAAGGATCGAGACATACATTGAGACGTAGAAGTCATAGTCAGAAAGTATACAGCACAGAAACAGGCCCTTCGGCCCATTTTGTCCCTGCTGGCCATGAAGCACCTATCTATTCTAATCCCATTTTCCAGCACTTAGTCCAAAGCCCATTCTTTACCGCAGAGGGCTGTAGAGGCTGGGTCATTAAGTATATTCAAGGCTGAAATAGATGGATTTTTAATCAGTAAGGGAATCAAGGTAAAAACAAAAAACTTCGAATGCTGGAAATCCAAAACAAAAACAAAAATACCTGTAAAAACTCAGCAGGTCTGGCAACATCTGCGGAGAGGAACACAGTTAACGTTTTGAGTCTGAATGACCCTTCAACAGAACTAAGTAAAAATAGAAGAGAGGTGAAATATAAGTTGGTTTTAAGGGGGGTGTGACAAGTAGAGCTGGATAGAGGGCCAGTGATAGGTGGAGATAACCAAAAGATGTCACAGACAAAAGGACAAAGAGGAGTTGAAGGTAGTGATATTATCTAAGGAATATGCTAATTAAGGGTAGAAAGCAGGACAAGCAAGGTACAGATAGCCCTAGTGGAGGTGGGGTGGGGTGAAGGAATCAAAAAAGGCTAAAAGGTAGAGATAAAACAATGGATGGAAATACATTTAAAAATAATGGAAGTAGGTGGGAAAAGAAAAATTTATTAAATTATTGGAAAAAAGTTGGGGGGGGTGGGAAATCAGAAAGGGGGTGGGGATGGAGGACAGAGTTCATGATGTAAAATTGTTGAACTCAATATTCAGTCCGGAAGGCTGTAAAGTGCCTAGTTGGAAGATGAGGCGCTGTTCCTCCAATTTGTGTTGAGCTTCACTGGAACATTGCAGTAGGCCAAGGACGGACATGTGGGCATGAGAGCAGGGTGGAGTGTTGAAATGGCAAGCGCCAGGGAGGTCTGGGTAATGCTTGCAGACAGACCGAAGGGAATCAAGGTTTATGGGGAAAAGGCAGGAAAGTGGGGTTGAGGATTATCAGATCAGCCATGATCTCATTGAATGGTGGAGCAGACTCGATGGGCCAAATGGCCTACTTCTGTTCCTACGTCTTATGGTCCCTGTATTCTATGGTGTTTCAAGTGATCATCTAAATGCTTCTTAAATGTTATCACTCCCTCAGGCAGTGTGTTGCAGATTCCTACCGCCCTCTGGGTGATTTCTTTCCCCTCAAATCCCCTCTAAACCTCCTGCCCCTTACCTTAAATCTATGCCCCCTGGTTATTGACACCTCCGCTAAGGGGAAAAGCTTCTTCCTATCCACCCTATCTATGCCCCTCATAATTTTGTATTATCATCCCCCCCCCCCCCCCCCCCCGCCCCCCCTCAGCCTTCTCAGCTCTAAGGAAAACAACAATAGTCTATCCAGAATTACCTGGAAAAACTCAGCAGGTCTGGCAGCATCGGTGGAGAAGAGAAGAGTTGACGTTTCGAGTCCAATGACCCTTCAACTGTTCTTTTGAAGGGTCACTGGACTCGAAACGTCGACTCTTTTCTTCTCCGCCGATGCTGCCAGACCTGCTGAGTTTTTCCAGGTAATTCTGTTTATGTTTTGGATTTCCAGAATCCGCAGTAGTTTTTTTGTTTTTACTAGTCTCTCTTCATAGTTGAAACACTCCAGCCCAGGCAGCATCCTGGTGAATCTCCTCTGCTCCCCCTCCAGTGCAACCACATCCTTCCTATAGTGAGGAGGGGCTTTAATAAAACGCAGTTGAAGGGGACAAGGACAAAGTCAGGGACGAGGGTAAGGGCAGACCAAATGGACTGATCAATTTCTTCTCCCAGTCGATGCTGCACAACCTGCATTTGCCTTTTCTAATTCAAATTTCGCTGCATTTTGATGGAAACA
Organism: Cetorhinus maximus; assembly: GCF_964194155.1. Classification (NCBI taxonomy): domain Eukaryota; kingdom Metazoa; phylum Chordata; class Chondrichthyes; order Lamniformes; family Cetorhinidae; genus Cetorhinus; species Cetorhinus maximus. The sequence goes on from NC_135899.1 coordinate 2,563,372, forward strand.
TATATATATATATATATATATATATATACTTTTGTTTGCTTGTTTTTTTGTGCGTGTAATTGTCTCCTGAGGGTACTGTCGAATATCGGGCTACTTGAGGAAACTATCTCTTACACACACACACACACGCGCAACAAAAAGTGTCATTTTCATCCTGACTCCTCCCAATTCAAAACCTCCTCCAACCAGGTCCGCCAGCACCGCATAAAAATAAGTGAGCGGGGTTCACTCTTTTTGACGTGCAGTCCAATTATTGGGTTGCATTTTTGTCATTTGCAAACAACAAAAACAACCACAACAACCGGTGACGTTTTACTTTTGGACCTCAGCGATTTCTTTCCATTATGACGGGTCGAGGCAAAGGCGGCAAAGGGCTGGGCAAAGGGGGAGCCAAGCGGCACCGCAAGGTCCTGCGGGACAACATCCAGGGCATCACCAAGCCGGCCATCCGCCGCCTGGCCCGGCGAGGCGGCGTCAAGCGCATCTCCGGCCTCATCTACGAGGAGACCCGGGGGGTGCTCAAGGTCTTCCTGGAGAACATCATCAGGGACTCGGTCACCTACACGGAACACGCCAAACGCAGGACTGTCACCGCCCTGGATGTGGTCTACGCCCTGAAGCGCCAGGGCCGGACCCTGTACGGATTCGGCGGCTGAAAGCCTTACAAGGGAAGTTTTGATTCAATTGCAACGACGACAAAAACCCCCAAAAAAAATTAAAGAGGAAAAGGCTCTTTTAAGAGCCACCCATATATATCTCCAGCAGAGGGCTGTCCCGTATAAAAAAGATGCTGTTTAAAATGGTCAGCTTCACATCCAGGGATTATGAAGGGACATGTCAGCAGTAGCAGTAAAGCGGTTACTAACACTTTTTGAGATAAGGCACTGTATACCTGCAATAATAAAATGCTGGAAATCAAAAAAAACCCAAACAACTACACACGGACTCGAAATGTTAACTCTTGTCTTTCCACAGATGCTGTCAAGACCTGAGTGGAAAACTTTAATTTTGTTGGTGTGTGTCTTTTTTTTTCGCGTGAGAGATAGAAACAGTTAACGTGTTGACTTATCACTTCAGAACTCTGTTTCTCTCTCTCTATAGATGCTGCTAACCCCCTATTTTCTGTCTTTATTCGATAATCAGGGGGGGCACTCCCTCTCAATGTTTTCCCTCCAGTGTGCAGATCTCCCTGAAATTTGGCGGGCGTCAGCTCCAGCTGCCAAAGCTGTTTTAATTCATCCTGAAACTCTCTTTCGAGTTATCAACAGTCACAGATTGCAACTCTTTTGAGTACAATCACAGTTCTTGGTTTTTCCGGGAGTGGGACATGTACCCACAACCCTCTGGTTCAAAGGCGAGGGTGCTATGAACTGAGCCACAGCTGACACCTCAAGTGTAACAGGACCGTTCATGGCCCTGATTGGCCAATTCGCATCAATTGTTACACATCACAATGGATACTTGCCCGCTCAGCCAATAGGAATGCGGCAGTTTCCAATTCCTCATTTGCATACACCCAGCAGTTAAATAGCGCGTCCAGGGCACTGGCTCAGGAGCAAAACCCTTTGTCCCCGAGACGCTGGCTAAGGGTATGGCCCCGAGGAAAGGGCTGAATCAAGTGGTGTGCAGGATAAAGGCCAGAGGCCAGATCAAGAGCAAGAGGAAGAGGAAGAGGAAGCGGGAACGGGAACGGAAGGTGAGCTACAACCGCTACATCCACCGGGTGTTGAAGCAGATCCACCCCGAGATGAGCATCTCCTCCAAGACCATGTGCATCTTGGACTCGTTCGTCACCGACATCTTCGAGCTCCTCGCCTGCGAGGCTTCCCGCCTGGTCTGCTACAGGAAACGGCACACCTTGTTCGCCAGGGAGATCCAGACCGCCGTCCGCCTCCTGCTGCCGGGGGACCTGGCCAAACACGCCGTCTCCGAGGGGACCAAGGCGGTCACCAAGTACAACCGTTGCAAATAAGATTCACGGGTCGCTCCAGCCGTCTTGGGGAAGGGGCCCGTTCAACACAAAAAAGGTTCTTTTCAGAGCCACTTCACCGACATCCAAGACGGGCTTGTCAACTTCATTCCACATTGACCTTGGTGACTACCAAGGGGGAAAAAAAGCTTCAGATTTTTACAGTGTAGATGACCGCGGATATGTAACACTCTCCCCCAAAAGGCTTAAATGTTATCCCTGCTTACTATCTCGGAGTTAATTTGCAATGACCTATTCCTCCCTCTAAATTATATGAAGAAAAGTGATGATAAATATTGTCCGTCTCCACTCATTGAATTTGGATACTTGTGTGTGGGGGTAGAAGTCACCATCACATCTCTCCACTTTGGCAGTACACAGCTCGCAAATAGTTACACTCTCTGGGGTGAGTTTCAACATCGCCTCACCCCCCGGCCCAAACAAGAGCCAAAATTTAAGACTCAGCACAGTCCTATATGCGTTATGTAGCGTTTGCGTTTTGTGGACTACTGTTCATGATTAAACCCAAAAGTAAGTTAATTCATTATAGGTGACTGAGCCTGCAATCCACCCAAGGAGAACACATTCCAGTACCTGGAAACTTGGTAATTTTGGATTTGGTGGTCAATCTGAACTGAACAATAAATAACTAGGTGAATTTTGAGGTTTAAGGGGAAGTTCGATCAATGCACGAGGGGGTAACAGAATGGGAGGGTATGTTGAAAATGTTATGATCTCGGTAGAGACCAGCAACAGCTTTTTGAACGAAAGAAGAAATCCAAACTCCCAGTTATTTACTGAAAAAATGAAACCACAAGATTCTACTGTTTGAAACAGAAGAATTGTTACTATACAAGAGTCAAAAAAGCAAACACTTAACGCTATCTTAAACAACCTCTTATAATCTTAACATCCAGAATCAACACGAATTAAGAGGCAAATTGTGGTTGATTATAAACTATAACTTACACATTAAATGGCAGATATAACTAAGACGGAACTTATGAATTGGCTTGGCAGCCCGCTCAGCATATACGTCATCAATCTCAATCACAAAGTCCTTCAAAACTTTTGTCCTCACTTTCCGATCCTCTTCTTCCAGGATTTGGCTGACAGCAGCTCACAACCAACCTGAGCTCCATGGGCATGGAGGGTGTAAGGGCAAAGGCCAAAGGTGGGGGCATGTGGTGGCATGGGTTGGCACTAAATTGACATGGGGTGGGTGGAGGAGCATAGGTTGGCATGAGGGGCCATGGGGTGTTGGTAGAGGGCATTGGTTGACGTGGAGGATATGAGGGTCCATGGGGGGTTTGGGTGAGGCCATGAGGTGGCATGGTTTAGGGACTGTGAAGGTTGAGGGATATATGGGTGTTTTTTTATTTGGAGATGGGTCAAAGGACTAGATCACTGAAGCCGGCCTTTCACCCAGCCCACTTCCACACTCAGCTACCCATGTGCTGCCTCTGAACTGTTTCTGGACGCAGCGGCCATGGCTTCTGTTATTGCCTGCCTCCCACTCCGCCCCAGAATGACATTCGGATCACCGGGGGCATTTTCTGCCAAGTTGGGTTTGTAGAGCCGGGAATGTTCCAAACTCCATGTTCCTGACCCGGAGGACTTTTGAGGAGCCTCAAACTGGTTGAAACATATAGAAGAACACAAAGCCACTCAAGCTCAGTTGATGATCCCAGTGGTGCACCACAGGCAGGCCAAAGAAGGCAGAGGCCAGGTCCAGGAGCTGGGAATATTGGCAAATACACAGTTGCTGCAGCTGTTTGTGTCATGTGAAGATAGCATTAATGGATCTACAGCATCCGGACCATCATGAGCAGAATTGAGGAGGATTTGCATTTTTGGCAGAGGTCAAAGGTGGCGACATGTAGTAGCATATGTTGACACTAAATTGACATGGGGTGAGGAGGGGCCATAGGGTGGGTGGAGGAACATAGGTTGGCATGAGGGACCATGGGGTGCTGTTAGAGGGCATTGATTGACATGGAGGAATCAGGGCTCATGGATCTGGCCTGTGCCTTCTTTAGCTTGCCTGTGCTGCACCACTGGGATCACTTTGAATAATCAAGAGGAGGCATTAATTTACATCTAATAATCCACTGGCACCTCTGGAAAAGTTCCACATGAAGGATCTTCACTTGTCTTGCTGGATTATGATGCTCCTGGAGTATGATGCTGCAATCCTTCATCCTAAAAATTGAACACGGTGCAAAGAAAAATAATGTAATTGACGATGCTCTGCCCAGAGTTTTTTTAAAAAGGCTGTGGGCAAGGAAACAGGCCCTGAGTTATGATATTACCATGATACTGGAATTCTTCTAATTCCAATTGTTACATTTGCTTTTCTTTTGGGTTAAACACTTATAATGTTATAAATACAACATATGTAATTGTAAAATATGAAAAGGCTTACTGATTCAGTACATAATAAGCATTTGTTAAAATGTTTACAATGATGAGAACTTGCTGCATTTCAGGGAGAGGTAAGGTGCCTTTTGGGAGAGGGCTAGTGCCCTTTGGGATTGTTAAAAATAAACATGAATGTGTGTAAAAAGTGCATAAACTCATTGGAACTGCCAAGCTCATTGGAGCTGTCAAGCAGTCAAAGGAACTGTCAAGGGGACTGTCAAAGCTCATTGGAGCTATCAAGCTGGCTTTGTGTTCTTTTATATGTTTCAACCAATTTAAGGCTCCTCAAAAGTCCTCTGGGTCGGGAGCATGGAGTTAGGAACATTCCTGGCACTGCAAACCCAACCCTCCATGCCAATTCACCCAATATCCACCATGGACAGGACCCATGCTGAGAGGAAATAACGTTTTAAATATCCATTGATGTCTTAACAATTAACATTTAAATTCCCTAAACCATCTAATTCCAATAACAAGCATTTGTATTCACAGCTTCACATCAAAGACTTTATAACTGTCCAGAATTTAGAACTGTCAATCAATCTGTGAACAGGCAGGCACCCCACTGTGATAATCAAAGGTTGTGAAATCAGTCATGCAGCACAAATCCTATAATGACAACCATCAGGCTGATGTCAACAGGCAGAGTGAAATAGCAAGCACTTTTTTTTAACATGCAGATTGTTTATTTTAATTAAGGCCAGGAGAGTTAAACACCTTGACAGCCTGATAGTTCCAATGAGCTTTGACAGTCGCCTTGACAGTTCCATTGACTGCTTGACAGATCCAATGAACTTGACAGTTCCAAGCCAAAAATCCACTTTTTACACACGTTATAAATACTATTTTATGTAAAATCCAATATTCTTAAACCAAGAATCAACAAAAGTTAAACAGGAATTAACAGGCAAATTGTGGTCGATTATAAACTATAATTTACACATTAGATGGCAGATACGACTATGACAGATCTTACAAATTGGCTCAGCCGTCCACTCAGCATATGTGTCATCAATCTGAAGGGGGAGGTGAAAGGGTTAAAAACCAAATAAGAAGTAGCTTTTGATAAACCACAAGTCATAGCCTGGACCAGATAAGAGTCAAGGTCCCTGTGTATACATTGAATAGGAGTGGATAATGTAATCATGTACGGGTGTCTCGATGATAATAGGATAGAACTAACAAACAAACTAATTGTGTGTGTAAATGATTGGGTCTTGTAACGAGGTTAAAACATATAGACATTGATCATTGGTGCACGCAAATAGAGTAAGATAAGGGAAAAGTATAACTGCAAGAAAATGTAACCATTTGGGGAGCTTGTACCCATCTTGTATGGGTACAGCCTCTGCTGCATGCTTGAATAAAACCGGTGAAAGAAGCTTGAGTCTTGTGTGGTCGCTGCAGGATCGGAGGGTGCTTGAACTTCCTTTCAAACCTTAGTCACACAGTCCTTCAAAACTCTGTGTTTCTCACAAAGAATTTCAGCTCCTCCTCTCCAAGGATTTAATCTGATCCTCAGCCAACAGCAGCGCACAACCAACCTGAGTTCCGCAGGCATGGCCTTCACATCTGCGGAAACTCTGCAACTCTGCTTATGACAGCCTGGCTGGCATAGATCCACCAATCTTATCTTCAGGAGCAGCTGGTAGAAAGAAGTAGCTGTTGATAAGCCACAAGTCATAGTCTGGACCAGATAAGAGTCAAGATAAGAGATAAGAGACTCTGTGTATACATTGAATAGGAGTGGATAATATAACCATGTACGAGTCTCTCGAAGACAGTAGGATAGAACTAACAAACTAATTGTGTGTGTAAATGATTGTGCCCTGTAACGAAGTTAAAACATGTACAGATCGAAGATAATAGGATCAACCAAACTAATTATGTGTGTAAATGTGGGTCTTGTAACGAGGTTAAAAAATGTAGACATTGATCATTGGTGCATGCAAATAGAGTAAGATAAGGGACAAGTATAACAGAAGATAACAGAAGCAGCTGCAGCTACTGTGCATTTTCCTATTCTTAGCTTTTGGATCATCCCAGCTACAGCCTTAGTTTCTTTGGCTCAAGTTCATTGAGTCGAAGTGTGAGCTGGAGAAACATGGCAGCCAAGGCTATGCCAGCTTTGCATTGTTCTTCTGTTCCATGGCCAAGAGCAAGCAATGACGTAACAGCAGCTGTAGATACACTGGGATCTCTAGCTGTGAACCTGCACACGGGTGGCTCAGGCCACAGGGCTGGTTACCAATAGAAAGAAGCAGAAGTAGAAGTTGGCAGCCCCGTGCACCCCCCATCCCCTCCACCCCGCACCCAGAGTGGCCCTTTTCAGGGCAACATTCCTCAACTCCCTAGAATAAGGAAGGGGCTAGAAAAGATGCCATAAACATTGTCTGCTTTACCTCAGCGTTGCAGAATCTTTTCAGTGCAGAAGGAGGCCATTCAGCCCATCGAATCTGCATTGACTCTCTGAAAAAGCATTCTGCCTAGTCACAGCAGCTTCCCTTATCCCTGTAACTCACCACCACCTTCTCAAGGGGCAATTAGGGATGGTCAGTAAATGCTGGCCTAGCCAGCAATGCTCACATTCCAAGACCAAATAATTCATAAAATTAATTTGGGTTAGAAAAGAGGATGAAGTAAAGACATTAGGGAGATTCAGCAGCAGGTAGGCTTGAAGGCAGGACCTGGAGGAAAGCCACAAATAGTACTGAGGATCAGGCAGACAGGTGTCTGGAGGTGGCTTCCCTGTGACTGTCCAGGGTTTGCCCCTGAGTTCTCCAATTCTCACTCCCTCTCCAACCAACCCCCAGCCCACCAGAGCCACATTGAATAATGGGAGACAACTGCGGCCAGAGACCATCCTGAAAAGGGGTTTATTTTTCTAAAATTCTAACCTCTTCAGGGGCTGCCTCAAGATGGAGCTGGCCTCATGACCCCAGGCCTGTGGCGGCAGTGCAGATCTCAGTCACTGGAAGCCAGGGTCTGGCCTACCCTGCTCTGAAGAAGACTCATATTCTGGCTCGAAATGTTAACTCTGTTTCCCTCTCCACAGATGCTGCCAGACCTGCTGAGTTTTTCCAGCATTTTCTGCTCTTATTTCCAGCCTATTACCTGGCCACCCTTAGGATGATCTCCCAGGCGGGTGCCCTGACGGCCAGTCGGACCTGGAATGGCCCCACCCCTCGGTTAATTTTAAATGTCACCAAATTGCCGATGAGTGCAGTGGAAAAACTGACCCAGCAATGGTGCTCAGCTTTTGTCACTACTTGTTTCCTTTATTCTTTCATGGGATGTGGGTGTTGCTGGCAAGGTCAGCATTTGTTGCCCATCCCTAATTGTCCTGAGTGCTTTTCTTGGCCATTTAAAAGTCAACCGTATTGCTGTGTGGGTCAGGAGTCACATGTGGGCCAGGTTCCCTTCCCTAAAGGCAGATGGGTTTTTACAACAACTGATGATAAGTTTATCACCTAGGTTTATTAATTGGGCTAAATTCTAATCAGCTGCTGTGGTGAGATTTGAACCCATGTCCCCCAATAATCTTGTAGATTACTAGCCCAGTGACATTATCACTACACCATAGTCTCCCCTTGCTAGCAGGAAGTGTTAGCATTCTAATTATAATGTCAATGTGGTCATTTTGTGTGCAATTTCCGCACCAAAACTTCTGCCTCCTTTTGCTAAATCATTTGGGTGCAGTTGACGAAGAGGAACTGGAGTTTATTGTTTTAAAGTCAAATTAACTAACCCAGATAGCAACAAGCTCCAGGCAAAACTGTGGTCGGCAAATATGGCCAGTATTGTCAGCATCCATTTGGCACTAATTTTCTTTATGTTCATTTCGGGTAAGTGAATTTTCTGTTTGAAAAAAATTGCACTGAAGTGAGAGTGAGTATAAAAATGTTTAATTGCTGCATGTTTGATGAAGGGGTTTTCCACTTTCAGGACTCCTGGCACTGTTTTTCTTATTCTTTCATGGGGTATGGTTGTCGCCAGCTAGGCTAGCGTTTATTGACCATCCCTAATTGCCCTTGAGAAGGTGGGTGGTGAGCTGCCATCTTGAACCGCTGCAGTCCATGTGGTATAGGTACACCCACAGTGCTGTTAGGGAGGGAACTCCAGGATTTTGACTCAACGACAGTGAAGGAACGGCAATATATTTCTCAGGCATGCACAGGGCATGCAACTGGGGAAACCCCGCACCGATATTCCATGATTTTCTTTTGACCATCGAAATTAGCTGCAGGAGGGTCATAGTGTGGGGGCTGCGGAGGTTTCCCAATATGGGTTCTGAAGTGAAAAATCCCCATCCTGTGTGATTTTTAGACTGAAACACACACTTAGCAGGTCTGACCACATCTGCCGAGCATCATCAGAAGTGATGAAGTCATACGGACTCGAAACGTTAACTCTGTCTTCCTCTCTACAGATGCTGTCAGTCCCGCTGAGTTTTTCCAGCAATTTTTGTTTTTGTTTAAGATTTCCAGCATCCGCAGTATTTTGCTTTTATATTGATGTGTAATCTGTTCCTTTCCCCCCCCACCCCCCTCCAAAAAAATCCTTAACTTGTAGGAGGAATCTGTCTTTGGGGCACGCTGCTTGAAGATACAAATTCTGGACCACCTATTGATGATTCTGATTTCAAATTATCCTTCGATGATCCCGGGTCGGGATCAGGCATTGAAGATAGTAATGCAGGAAGTCACAATGGTTCCAATGGGACGACTCCCAAGAAGATACCAGCGTATGCTATTTTTTCTCTGGTGTTATTTCCTTGTGCAAAGCTCTTGGTTCTTTTTGGAATTGTGGTTTACTTTATAAGGAAGTGATAGATCCGCGATGTTTATGCACATGCAAAAAAAAAACCCGTTGAATGTTAGAATGTTACAGCACAGATTTCCAGCCATTCTACCTACCATACCTGTGCTAGCTCTTTAAATGAACTCTCTGATGAGTCCTGCTTTCTCCCTACAGCTCTGATGTTTATTTTTCCTTTTGAGGTATTTATCCAATTCTTGTCTTGCACTCATCAGGGCACTTTGCAAGGAAACCAGTATAAATTGTTGTTTTCCCCTTATATTGGTATTCTCGCAGAGCGTCCTGATGAGTGCAAGGTGAAAAGATTCGACATGTCTCTTTTCTCAGCAATATCCGAATCCATTTTGAAAGTTGCTCTTGAATCTGCGGTCACCACCCTTTCAGGGAGCGCGGTTCTTTGAGCACTTTTCTTCATTAGTTATAATAACAGTGGAGATGGACAAATTGAAAGGGCTCTTAGCTCAACAACCAAGAAGCATCCAATCGGATGTTTGCTTTCCAATTTATTGTGTAAAGCAGGGTGTCATGCAGGTGGAGACACCTGGCAACCAATAGGAGGAGAAGGTAGGGGAAAGTGGCAGCAGATTGGTTGAAGGTGGTCATGTGATGAAACATCCATTTAATCAGAGTTGGTGACACTGGCCAGACCCGAAATCTACCCTATAACAAAAGCCTGCATTTACATAGCACCTTTAATGTAGTAAAATGTTCTGAGTTGCTTTTCATGCGAGCAACTATCAAGCAAAATTTGATACCTAGTCTGTGAAGGAGATATTAGTACAGATAACCAAAAGCTTAGCCAAAGAGGTGATTTTCAAGAGCATCTTAAGGGGGTGAGGTAGGGTGCGGTGGGGTGGGTGATTAGGGAGGAGAGAGGTAGAGAGGGGAAGATGTTTAAGGAGGGAATTCCAGAGCTTAGGCCCAGGCAATTGAAGCCACAGATGCCAACTGGAGGAGCAGAGATATCTCAGAGGGCGGCAGGGCTGGACGAGGTCACAGGGACAGGGAGGGGCAAGGTCATTGATGGATTTATAAACAAGGATTGAGGCATTGCTGGACAATGTAGGTGTCGAAGGACTAAGACCTCACACTTAGTATTTATATTTTTATGACATATATATATATATCCTCATGACTAATTTCTAAATTTAAAAAATGACTGAAGCTATGACTGTCTGTGACCCTGAATAAGAAGAACTACCATGGCAGCATCGCAGAAACTTGTGCCTCGTTATCTCCGAAGAGGCGCTAACGGCCCCTGTGGGCTGCAAAGACCAAATTCAAAGAGAACCATAGAAAGGCCATCCGCATTTCATAATCCAAGCCCAGCCAACCAGGGCCTATTTGTCTTCTAGGACAAAGGATCTCACAACCTTCCTTTCAAGCCTTAACATTCAACATTTAACAATCTCAGGGGCCCAGACAAAGGGTTACACATCCTTTGTCAAAGACATTGTGAAGAGGTGGGAGTCATGTGACATGGATGCCTGTGGATGCCTTGTGGAACCAGTAATATTGGCCTGTGGAACTGAAAGCTCAGTCTGCCTTTTTACCATCTACAAGCAGCAGCAGAACAGAAAAGGATCTCTGCTTAGGTTTGAATGCCTGGCCCCATCTATATTGGCCCTGCTGGAACTTCTATTCCAGCACCTACAAGGCCGATTCACCTCTTCATGCCTATTTCATGGTGGAAGTTAACTCTATTGAATTATACAGCATCAGTTTTCTACCTGCCAACCCCTGTGAAGGAATATCTCATTGGACTTTGACTCTGGACTCCCGTGAAACAATATTTTTTTGCTCTGTGGTCTTTTCCCTGTAAATCTTCCTTTTCTATATCCCCTTTTACTCAATGAGTGAAAAGAAGGCAATGCTGCTATTCTCTCCTGTGTTTGAGTGTGTGCAAATAAACTAACCCTTTGAGTTTGTCTTATTTTGAGTTTGCTGTGGGGTTATTACGAAAAATTGGAACACACCAAAACTGAGGGGTTGGGAAATACGCCACCACTTATAAAGGGGGAAACAAATCAAAACACCTTTCTGTTTATGGATGGGTGGCGAGAGGAGAAATCAGGGCGGTTTGAATTATCCCCCCTCCTGTCGGTAACAGTAGGTCAGTGAACATAGGGGTGAAAGCTGAATGAGACTTGGTGTGAGATAGGATACGGGCAGCAGAGTTTTGGGCGAGCTTAAGCTTATAGAGGCCAGAAGATGGGAGGCCGGCCAGGAGTTATGCCTCAAAGTAACTGCAGCAGAAGATGAGCTGAGGCAGGGTGAATTTGACATTGTTACGGTGGTGGACAAAGGAAGACTTCTACACAGATGGCATTTTTCACAACCACAAGTTTGTGGAGTGTATTGTAACGTACGGAGGCAGAAGTAGACATTCTGCATGACTGTCACATTAGATCTTGCATTTAGTCAACAGCCATTCCTGTTTTTATAATCAGTTTTGTCATGTAATCAGAGACAATTTGTAACTTCCTTTTTTTAATATTCCTGACCAGTGCAGAGGAAGGAAACCACCATCAGATGGTTTCCTACCTCTTGTGCTGAGGGACTTGAAACCAAACAAAGCCTGTTGACAATGAGGAACAGGCCTTTTGCAATCTGTGCCTCAAGATGTGTTGCTGTATAGGCAAATGTTCAAACCAGGTGGTTCTTTTTGAAGGTTACATGTAGACACAAGGCCATTGTCAGGCAGGGAAAGATCAACACCACGTCGCACACTCCATTGTAAGGTTTGAGTTAATCAGGAGTCACAGGTTAACCAAAGAGGGGGTCAAGGTCATAAGTGATCTTGAAGTTGCTTATTAAGTTGCAACTGTGTAAATATAAGGCAGAGGGACGGTGGTTAGGCTGGTTGTCAGGAGATTGGAGGGTTTTAAAGGGACTTTGGTCTTTTTCGGGAGTTCCGGTTTAGTGTCTGTCTTGGGCGTTGGCACTACTGGGGGTTCCAGTTACTGTTGTGTGGTGTTATGGGTTGACAAGGCAACAGGCTGGCAATCTACACCTGAGGTTGGTGGACCCGGATGATAGGAATACTGCCTCCTGTAAGGGTCCCCTCCTGCCTCCATACCAGTTAGGCCTGCAGTGCTGTTGCCTGGTGGGTTGTTACAGATCATTTTAAATATAGCGGGCAGCCCTGTCTGGTTGCCTCCTGATTCTGCACTAAGGGTGGGTATGGGATCCAAACTGGCTGGAATCTCTCTGCTGGTCAGTTTGATGGTAGGCTCCATGTATTTTGGAACATTACTGCCCTATGATGAATGGTCAGTTCTCGCTATATCTCCCTGTGGCTTTTCAGCTAAGTGAGGCATCACCCTCACACTTTCTGGGCCAGTTTGGGAATATTCCTGGTTCCCACTTAAATTCGCCATAAAGCTGCCGGCTAGACCAATCAGTAGCTTCTGAGCTGGTGCCTTTGGATTGGGAGTAGGTGTCGTCCTAACTCACCCCTTTGCCCTGGAACACCACTCCCCTCAAGTGGAGGTGAAGCTCTGGCTATACTCCCTTATGGCCTTTCAAATGGGGGTGACCCCTCACTCCCTATCTGTTCATCGGTTGGGGGCTCCCTTTGTCCCTATTTAAATTTGGAAAGAAGGTTTCTGTCAGCCATACTTCAGGCAATTCCTTAACCTTGGTCTTTGCTGGTTTAATAACTTGCCTTCCTTCTGGCTTTTCGACTACGTGGGGTATCTCCCTCACTGGGTGGAATTTTCCGTGCCCACTGGCATCGGGCGTGTTTGGCAGCATAAGCGGACAGCCTGGTGAGAGGGCCAAAAATCGGTTTCACGACGTCATGAAACCAGTTTGCAATTGTCTGCTCTACCTGTCACTGGTGGGCCACATCTCCCGCCATCAGACACCGGGAACCTCATTGTATATCATAATAAGCCCTGCTTGCCGGAATCAGCATCCATGCTGGGTCATCCACATGGGTCAGCATGATTCTGCTCCGACATGTTTCACAAATGTACATCAGGGGATGTGTACCTGGCGAGCTGCACTTCACTCGGGACTTCAGGCAAAACTCACGGTCATCAGCGCCAGGCTTCACAGGCAGCACCACATCACTTTTCAGAGGACTTTGGGGCTGGTTTCTACCTACCAGACCAGCCATAAGGCAGGGGTGGCTTCTCAAGAGCTGCAGGGCTAGGGCTTGCTTGGGGAAGTGTGAATCTGGGACGAATCCACACACTACCCCTTTCCCTGCTTTGCAAAGTATCAGGTCCCTGTTTAATTCTGGGCTGTTTTGTGAGTCTCTTTTAAATTCTATTGCCCCCTTCCTGAACCTCTTTTAACTCTACTGGCCTGGCTTTGGCATTGTTACATTCAAGCAGCTCTTGCTGAATGGCTGTGGGTTTTATTTCACCCTTTTGGGCCTCCGGTCCTCCCCCAGCTCTCTGCGCTCCTGCAGATTTCTGCTGGTTGGCAATGGTCTCTTTTCTTTCGCTGGCCACCACTTTGCTGCCAGCCAAATCATTTCTGAGGAGGAAATCAGTTCCTGCTACTGGTAGTTCAGGGACAATTCCTACCGTGACAGGGCCTGAAGCAAGGTCACACTCTAGCTGGAGCCTGTGGAGGGGGGCAAACACAAATCCTCCTCCCACTCCTCTGGCCAGGGCTTTAGCCTTTAGGGAGGACTCGGTGGGGCGGTGGTGGTGGTGGTGGTGGGGTGGAGGGGTTGGTAGGTTTAGGTTTCCCTCCGACATTGGGGACTGAGTGGCCCCCATGCCCCAGAGAGGTACAAGGGACTTGCTCACATTTTGCGACAGATAGGTAGGTTCCTGAAAAGACAGAACTCCGGAAAGGAACTGCCTGAGTTTCCAGGTCGATAGGTGAGATCATGGCTATTTGCGGTGATGGCTGCATCCAGGCTGTGAGGATTCTCTGCTCCTCCAAGTGCATCCTCAGGCTGAAGGGTAAGCTGTTTTGTAAATTCCTCAAACAATATCGACTCCCGCAATCCCTGATAGATGCGTGGGATCTTTAGGGACCTTACCCATCGATCAAACGCGATTTGCTTCAGTAGTTCAAACTCAAGGTAGTTTTGCGTGGGCTTCTTGTGAGCATTTCAGAATTGCTGGTGATACACCTCCGGGACTAACTTGTAGTCACTTAAGGGTGGCAGCCTTGGTCGGCTCATAATTCATGGACACATCAGGAGTTGGCATGGACTAGACCTCTTGGGCTCTCCCTGACAGCTGCCCTTGAATTAAGAAGGTCCAGATGCCCGCTGGCCATTTTAGCTGCCCTGGTACTTTCTCAAAAGTGGCAAAAAAATGACTCCACATCACTCTCTTTGAATTTGGGAATGAATCTAACATACCTGAGGGCCTCAGAGAGTGGATCTGGGTTAGGGAGATCGGGAGTGCTATCGGGTAGAGAGAGATTCTCTCTTGTAGCTTCCAGCTGCCTGGTCTCTCTCTGTCTCCCTTTGAGCTGCTAGCCCCATTTCCAATTTTCAATGCTAGAATTCTCTTTCCCTTTCCTGTTCCCTTGCTCTCTCTCTCTCTCTGTCTCTCTCTCTCTTTCTCTCTTCTGAACTTTCCTTTCTCTCTCTCTTTCCCTCTCCTTAAATTCCAGTTGCATTCTGAGTTTTTCCAGCTCAGGTTTGCTTAGGGAAGGGAATTCGGGGTCATGGTGATGCCCCTCATCCACCTGTTCTATCGGATATGAGAGATCCAAATGTTTTACCAACAACTGGATCAGTTCACTTCAATTCATTTTAGTGGGTAACTTTAACTGTACCTCCCTAGCTACAGCTTTCAGTTGCTCTGTGCTATGGGATGCTAATGTTCCACCGTTTAGGTCTCCTTGCTTAATCCACATCTGGGCAGCAAAAGTTGCCATTTTTTTCAGTGTTAGGGAAAAGGAATTTGCTTGGTAATTTAATTGTTTTAAAATTTCCTTTTGGTTTCCAATTGGTTCTTTGGTATTAGACCTGGCTTGTGTCTTACTTGAACTCTGGTCAAGTTCAATGGGCGATCCCGGATTTGAGCTCCCAATTTCTGTTACGGACAGGAGGGGGGGGGGTTTGATTTGTTGTGATTTGTTTCCTGCTTTATAAGTGGTCGCATAGCCCCAACTCTCAGTTTCTGTGTGACTGAATTTTCTTTTAATAACCTCACACCAAACTCGAGATAGGATGAACCAAAAAAGAGTTAGTTTATTGCACACATTCAAAATGCAAAAGGAGGGTCACAACTCACCTCCACACTCAGACAGTAAAAGAGGGATGGAGGACATAAGGTTTTACAGAGCAGAGACCATAGAGGAAAAAAATGTTTTTTCACATGGGTTCCAGAGTCCAGAATCAAAGTCCAATTAGGTATTCCTTCACTGAGGTTGGAGGGCTGACAAACGATGTTGGATAATTCATTTGTCTGGTGGTGTTGACTTCATGCGATGAGATAGGCACTCAGAGTTGAATCAGTCATGTAGGTGACTTTCCAGCAGAAGCAGCATAGATGGGGGTCAGGTATTCCACCTGGGAAGAGCTCCTTGTCTGTGAGGCTGCTAGTTAGATGGAAAACAGCAGACTGAGCTATGCAGTTCAGCCAGGCAATATTACTTGTTCCACAAGCCAGTGGCCCAAGTCACATGACTCCCACCTCTCCACCAGATCTTTAACAAAGACAATCCATCATCTGGATCCCAAAGGCTGTTAAGTGTCTCCGCTATTAGGGGTTGAAAGGAAGTTTGAAGGCCTTTTTCTTAGCAAATGATCCATCTCCTTCTCGGGCCAGCCTGGGTGATTAAATGCAGATGACTTTTGTACAGCTCTCTTTGAAGTTGGGCTGAACGTCCACAGGGGGTCATTGGTGGCTCCTCAGAGATAACAAGGTGCGAGTTTTCTTAAAACTGTCAAGTGGCTTGTTTGGTTCAGGAGTCACAGACAGACAAAGTTTCATCCATTTTAAAGATCTTTGTTCAGTTTTAAAATTTTAGAAATATCAATGAGCATATCTATATATATATATAATTAAAATATACAGTGTGAGGTCTTAGTCCCTCACAGTGGGTATATGGAACTAAGACACAAATCAGTCATGATCTCAATGATTGGCCAAACCGGCCTGAGGATCTAAATAGCTTCCTCCTGTTCCCATGTTCCTGAACAAGTTTTGACACTGAGGCACATAAGGACAGGAACTTGCTTAAAGTGTTGGCTTTAAGGAGCACACGAAAGGGTGGGAGTGCGAGAGGTAGAGAGATGGACTTTTGTACACAAACTGCAGAAGGCACGGCTATCAATGGTGCAGAAATTAAAGTATCTCAGAAGCCAACAGTGGGGATCGCAGCCACATGCAAGGCTCTTCTCACATCATGCTCACATCTTGAGGTGGACAGGCTCTGGAGCAAGAGTTATGGGGTCACAACCAAGGGCAGGGACCCTGTCTGACACTCATCTGCAACGTCAAAAGAAGACTGAAGCCAATTCTGGCACTTTACACTGCTGCTCTGGATGAGGCCAGCCACCTCAGAGCACAGCAGGAGTCAAAGCTGTTCTGCACAGCCCAGTGGTACCAGCACAGGAAGACACATATGCCCAGTAAGCCACTGGGAGCTTTTTTCCCCTTTATTCTTTCATGGGATGTGGGCACACTGTTGCCCATGTCCTGAATGGCTTGCTATGCTATTTCAGAGTCAACCACATTACTGTAGGTCTGGAGTCACATTGTTGGCCAGATTTCCTTCCCTAAAAGGCATTAGTGAACCAGATAGGCTTTTACAATGATAATTGTCATGGTCACCGTTATTGAGACTAGCTTTTAATTCCAGGTTTATGAATTGAATATAAATTCCACCAGTTAGCATGGCAGGATTAGAACCCATGTCTCCAGAGAATTATCCTGGGCCTCTAATCTAATGAAATTACCGCTACACCACCATCTCCCCTCAATAGGATAGAGAGGAAGTGTTTGTAATCAAGGCAAACAGCCATTAAAATGATAGCAGCCAGTGGCTTTTGAAGTTAGCTCTGGTTAATTCAACAGCACTATTACTTCTAGGTCAGAAGGTTGTCAGTTCAGGTCTGACTCCAGAGACTTGAATACAAAATCTAAGCTGATCCTCTGAGTGTTGTGCTGTTGGAGGCACTGCCTTTTTTGGATGAGATGTTCAAATAAGGCCCTGACTGCCACCCTCATGTGTCTGTAAAATATCCTGGGACATTATTCTGCAGAGAGGTCCTCCCCAGTTTTCAAGTCAATATTTATACCTGAACCAACATCACTAAAGCAGACTGCCTGGTCATTTGCAACAAGGCTGCTTTCGGGATCTTGCTGTGCACAAACTGCCTGCCGTGTTTCCTCCATTGCAACAACAACTTACATTTATATGGTGCTTTTAATGTATTACAACATCACAAGTCACTTCACAGGCGCATTTAGAAAACAAAATATGACTCTGAGCCACTTAAAGGGATATTAGGTCAGGTGGCCAAAGCTTGGTCAAAGAGGAAGGGTTTACAGAGTGTCTGAAAGGGGGGAAAGTGAGGTAGAGAGGTAATGAGGTTTAGGGAGGGAATGCCAGAGCTTAGAATCTAGGCAAATGAAAGCACGATCACCAGTGGTGGGCCAATTACAATCGGGGGTGCACAAGAGGCCAGGGTTAGAGGAGCGCAGGGTTGTGGGGCTAGAGGAGAGGAGAGAGGTCATGGAGGGATTTGAAAGCAAGGAAAGGATGAGAATTTTAAAATCAAGGTGCTGCTGGACTGGAAGCCAGTGTAGGTCAGTGAGCGCTGGGGTGATAGGGGAATGGGACTTGCTGAGAGTATACACACGGGCAGCAGAGTTTTAGATGGCCTTAAGTGTGCAGAGGGTAAAATGTGGGAGACCAGCCAGGAGCGGGTTGGAATAACAACAACACTTCAAAAGTACTTCATTGGCTGTAAAGCACTTTGAGATTTTACATGACGTTCTAAAGGCACCGTATAAATAAATTCATGTTCACTCTTTCTGTAAGTGACAAATTCTGCAACATTCCTCATTTCTCAATCCATATACACTGGCCAACAGAGGGTGATATTGTGCTTCCTAATGAACTGAATTATGAACATTGACATCACCGTCAGTGACAGACAGGGGTACTGCTGTTTGATACGTGGTATTGCAATTTCTCTGCTCATTAAGGACTTAAACCATTTAAAACAAAGGTGACAATGATGGAAGAAGTAATGTTCTGCAGATACTTCAGGAATCTGCGATAATAATTATTATAGCGTAGCTTTTAAAAGACAATGATCTCTTTTCAGTATTCCTTTTGAGACAAAACTCCCCCTTTAACATAAATTTACTTGTTTATTTAGTACTTCCCCCCCCCACCAAAGTCTATTTTCTATGGAAAGCACTGTGTGTTATCTGTATTATGACTATGTTTTAATTGTAAACTCCACAATTTCCTTATCAGATCAATAATTTGTCTCTTTTGCTTTCCAGCTTAAATCTGGTCATTAAGCATTCAATTTGATGATATACAAAGGCTTCCTCACTATCTCTATAACCCCCCATCCAGCCCTACAAACCTCCATGATATCTCAGCTCCTCCGACCTACTCTGCTGTGTATTCCGGATTTTAAATATTCCAAAACTGGCCAGCGTGCTGTCCACTGCCAAGACCCTAAACTGTGGAATTCAATTCCTAAAACTCTCCATCTCCGTACCTTTCTCCTCCTTTAAGATGCCCCTTAAACTTACTTCATTAATCAAACTTTTTGGTCACCTGTCTCAATTATCACCTTGTGTGGTTTTTTTGTCAAATTGTGTTGGACTTTGTTTCTTTGAAGGTGCCCTGCGATGTTTTAGTAGGTTTAAAGGCAAATTGTATAAATGCAAGTTGTTGCTGACATCTCAATATCTCTGACCATCTGGTGAAATAAAAAACAAGAAAAACGTAAAGAATTAACACTGGACGCAATATAAATCTGAAGCGAAAACAGAAAATGCTGGAAATACTCAGCAGGTCAGGCAGCATCTGTGGAGAGAAAATCAAAGTTAACGTTTTAGGTCTGTGACCTTTCATCTGAATCCTTTCTTCAGTTCAATATTTCCATTTATCATCTTTAGCTGCATATATATTTGTATATCAAAACCTCTCCAATCTTTGCATTCATGTATGTCAGCTGTGGCTCAGTTGGTAGCCATTTGCCTCTGACTCAGAAGGTTCTAGGTTCAAGTTCCCTCTCCAGGGCTTGAGTTCGATAATCAAGGCTGATGCCCTGGGGGAGTGGCGGACTGTTGGAGGTACTGCACTGCCTTTCTAGGTCAGATGTCAAATTGAAGTTCCGGGTGGGTGTGAAAGATCCGAAGACGTTATTTCGAAGAAGAACAGGGGAGTTCTCCCCAATGTCCTGATCGACCTTATTCCATCAATCGACATCACAGGAACAAGTTATCTGATCGCTTTTGCATTGTTGTTTGTGGGAGCTTGCTGTGCGCAAATTGGCTGCTGTGTTTCCTACATTACAACATTTTGGTATGCAGATACAGCAAGTGATTAGAAAGGCGAATGGAATGTTGTCATTTATTGCGAGGGGCGTGCAATATAAAAAGAGGGAAGTTTTGCTACCGCTGTACAGGGCACTGATGAGACCACATCTGGAGTACTGTGCAAGGTTTGGTCTCTTTATTTAAGAAAGGAGGTAACTGCATTGGGAGCAGTTCAGAGCTTCACCCAGCTGATACCTGGGATGCTTGTGTAATTGAAACGTATAAGATCCTGAGGGGACTTGACAGGATGGATGCAGAAAGGATGTTTCCCCTTGTGGAGAGACTAGAATTAGGGAGCACAGTTTAAAAATCTGTGGTTTCCCACTTAAGACAGAGCAGAGAAGACTCTCTGAGAGAGTCGCGGGTCTTTGGGACTGTCTGCCCCAGGGGGCAGTGGATGCATGGTCATTAAAAATTTTTGACTAACATAGGGGGCCAAAGGTTATCAGGGCAGAATATGGAATTGACAGCACAATCGGATCAGCCGTGATCTTATTGAATGGCGGAGCAGGATGAAGGGGCCGAGTGGCCTACTCCTGCACCCAATTCATATGCAACACCTCAAAAACGCACTTAATTAGTTTTTAAAGTGTTTTGAGGCTGTGCAGCAGTGGCGAAAAGTGCTGTATGAAAACAACATTTTCCTATCAGTATTTGTATGTTTTCCCATCTGGAGAGCAGGAGCTGGACACAGAGCGTGTGACTATCAGATTATTAATCTATTTAATAGTAAGACAGGCATCAGGAACTGGGCACAGAGCGTGTGAATTTTAGATTATTAATCTATTTAATAGTAAAACAGGCATCAGGAACTGGGCACAGTGTGTGAGTATCAGATTATTAATCTATTTAATAGTAAGACAGGCATCAGGAACTGGGCACAGAGCGTGTGAATTTTAGATTATTAATATATTTCAAAGTAAAATGGACAGAAGGAACTGGGCACAGAGTGTGTGAATATCAGATTATTAAAATATTTTATAGTTAAACAGAGAGTAGGAACTGGGCACAGAGTGTGTGAATATCAGATTATTAAAATATTTTATAGTAAAACAGAGAGTAGGAACTGGGCACAGAGTGTGTGAGTATCAGATTATTAATATATTTAATAGTAAAACAGACATCAGGAACTGGGCACAGAGTGTGTGAGTATCAGATTATTAAAATATTTTATAGTTAAACAGAGAGTAGGAACTGGGCACAGAGTGTGTGAATATCAGATTATTAAAATATTTTATAGTTAAACAGAGAGTAGGAACTGGGCACAGAGTGTGTGAATATCAGATTATTAAAATATTTTATAGTAAAACAGAGAGTAGGAACTGGGCACAGAGTGTGTGAGTATTAGATTATTAATATATTTCATAGTAAAACAGACATCAGGAACTGGGCACAGAGTGTGTGAGTATCAGATTATTAATATATTTAATAGTAAAACAGAGAGTAGGAACTGGGCACAGAGTGTGTGAGTATTAGATTATTAATATATTTAATAGTAAAACAGACATCAGGAACTGGGCACAGAGTGTGTGAGTATCAGATTATTAATATATTTAATAGTAAAACAGACATCAGGAACTGGGCACAGAGTGTGTGAGTATCAGATTATTAATATATTTAATAGTAAAACAGAGAGTAGGAACTGGGCACAGAGTGTGTGAGTATTAGATTATTAATATATTTAATAGTAAAACAGACATCAGGAACTGGGCACAGAGTGTGTGAGTATCAGATTATTAATATATTTAATAGTAAAACAGACATCAGGAACTGGGCACAGAGTGTGTGAGTATCAGATTATTAATATATTTAATAGTAAAACAGACATCAGGAACTGGGCACAGAGTGTGTGAGTATTAGATTATTAATATATTTAATAGTAAAACAGACATCAGGAACTGGGCACAGAGTGTTTGAGTATCAGACTATCAGGATATTTAATAGTAAAACAGGCAGCAGGAGCTGAGCATCATTTATTAATCTATCTTTTTACAGCTTGTATGATGCAGCCCCGTGTTCACTGGTGCGTCGATCTGTCACTGATAATCTGTCTGTGTCAGCTGGTCATTTCGCATCTCACTTTCGGTGAGTGTTTGTGTCCCATTGAGAGCTCAGGAGCTGCACAGACCCAAACACAGCCACACACACCCTGGTTCCGCTTTCCCTGCCTCTCCGCCCAGGATTTATTGCCCCCTCCACACCCCGAGAGAGGGGGTTTTGGCAGCAGAAGCAGGAATTTGTTGTCCGATGTGAGCCCCTCTCCCCTTGGGGCTTGAGTAGCTGCGATGAGCCGGCCGGAGCTGCCCCAGCCCCAGCCCCGGGACCGGGACCGGCTGCGGGAGCGCTGCCTGCCCCGCGCCTTCCTGCTCAGCCTGCGGACCCTCTTCGACATCCTGGACCAGGAGGGTCGGGGCTCGGTGGACCTGCGGGAGATCGAGAGCCGCTGGCGGGGGGAAGGCAGCCGGGAGCCGGGGCTGCCGCCGGGGCTGATGCCCTGCCTCCGCCGGGTGGCAGCGCCCAGCGGGCAGCTCACCTTCCCCCGCCTGTTGGCCGGCATCAGGACGGCGCTGCAGCAAGAGACCGAGAGCCAGGGTCCGGGAGGCGGCCAGGAGCAGCAGCGGACAGTCCTGGGCACCTCCCAGCTCAGGGACACGGGGGGCAAAGGAGGCGAGAAGCAGCCGACAGACAACAAGAGGTGGGCAAAAGGTGAGTGAATGTCACATTGTGAACAGGTTGTTCACAAACATCCCAGTAACAGGTAGCAGGAGCTGGACACAGAGTGTGTGAGTATCAGATTATTAATATATTTAATAGTAAAACAGGCAGCAGGAGCTGGACACAGAGTGTGTGAGTATCAGATTATTAATATATTTAATAGTAAAACAGGCAGCAGGAGCTGGACACAGAGTGTGTGAGTATCAGATTATTAATATATTTAATAGTAAAACAGGCAGCAAAAGCTGGACAGAGAGTGTGTGAGTATCAGGTTATTAATATATTTAATAGTAAAACAGGCAGCAAAAGCTGGACAGAGAGTGTGTGAGTATCAGATTATTAATATATTTAATAGTAAAACAGGCAGCAGGAGCTGGACACAGAGTGTGTGAGTATCAGATTATTAATATATTTAATAGTAAAACAGGCAACAGGAGCTGGACACAGAGTGTGTGAGTATCAGACTATTAATATATTTAATAGTAAAACAGGCAGCAGGAGCTGGACACAGAGTGTGTGAGTATCAGACTATTAATATAATTAATAGTAAAACAGGCAGCTGGAGCTGGACACAGAGTGTGTGAGTATCAGATTATTAATATATTTAATAGTAAAACAGGCAGCAAGAGCTGGACACATGGTGTGTGAGTATCAGATTATTAATATATTTAATAGTAAAACAGGTAGCAGGAGCTGGACACAGAGTGTGTGAGTATCAGATTATTAATATATTTAATATTAAAACAGGCAGCAGGAGCTGGACACAGAGTGTGTGAGTATCAGATTATTAATATATTTAATAATAAAACAGGCAGCAGGAGCTAGGCAAAGAGTGTGTGAGTATCAGATTATTAATATATTTAATAGTAAAACAGGCAGCAGGAGCTGGACACAGACTGTGTGAGTATCAGATTATTAATATATTTAATAGTAAAACAGGCAGCAGGAGCTGGACACAGATTGTGTGAGTATCAGATTATTAATATATTTAATAGTAAAACAGGCAGCAGGAGCTGGACACAGAGTGTGTGAGTATCAGATTATTAATATATTTAATAGTAAAACAGGCAGCAGCAGCTGGACACAGAGTGTGTCAGTATCAGATTATTAATATATTTAATAGTAAAACAGACAGCAGGAGCTGGGCACAGAGTGTGTGAGTATCAGATTATTAATATATTTAATAGTAAAACAGGTAGCAGGAGCTGGACACAGAGTGTGTATCAGATTATTAATATGTTTAATATTAAAACAGGCAGCAGGAGCTGGACACAGAATGTGTGAGTATCAGATTATTAATATATTTAATAGTTAAACAGGCAGCAGGAGCTGGACACAGAGTGTGTGAGTATCAGATTATTAATATATTTAATAGTAAAACAGGCAGCAGGAGCTGGACATAGAGTGTGTGAGTATCAGATTATTAATATATTTAATAATAAAACAGGCAGCAGGAGCTGGACACAGAGTGTGTGAGTATCAGATTATTAATATATTTAATAGTAAAACAGGCAGCAGGAGCTGGACACAGAGTGTGTGAGTATCAGATTATTAATATATTTAATAGTAAAACAGGTAGCAGGAGCTGGACACAGAGTGTGTGAGTATCAGATTATTAATATATTTAATATTAAAACAGGCAGCAGGAGCTGGACACAGAGTGTGTGAGTATCAGATTATTAATATATATAATAATAAAACAGGCAGCAGGAGCTAGGCAAAGAGTGTGTGAGTATCAGATTATTAATATATTTAATAGTAAAACAGGCAGCAGGAGCTGGACACAGACTGTGTGAGTATCAGATTATTAATATATTTAATAGTAAAACAGGCAGCAGGAGCTGGACACAGATTGTGTGAGTATCAGATTATTAATATATTTAATAGTAAAACAGGCAGCAGGAGCTGGGCACAGAGTGTGTGAGTATCAGATTATTAATATATTTAATAGTAAAACAGGCAGCAGCAGCTGGACACAGAGTGTGTCAGTATCAGATTATTAATATATTTAATAGTAAAACAGACAGCAGGAGCTGGGCACAGAGTGTGTGAGTATAAGATTATTAATATATTTAATAGTAAAACAGGCAGCAGGAGCTGGACACAGAGTGTGTATCAGATTATTAATATGTTTAATATTAAAACAGGCAGCAGGAGCTGGACACAGAATGTGTGAGTATCAGATTATTAATATATTTAATAGTAAAACAGGCAGCAGGAGCTGGGCAAAGAGTGTGTGAATATCAGATTATTAATATATTTAATAGTAAAACAGGCAGCAGGAGCTGGACACAGACTGTGTGAGTATCAGATTATTAATATATTTAATAGTAAAACAGGCAGCACGAGCAGGACACAGAGTGTGTGAGTATCAGATTATTAATATATTTAAAAGTAAAACAGGCAGCAGGAGCTGGACACAGAGTGTGTGAGTATCAGATTATTAATATATTTAATAGTAAAACAGAGAGCAGGAAATGGGAACAGAGTGTGTGAGTATCAGATTATTAATATATTTAATAGTAAAACAGGCAGCAGGAGCTGGACACAGAGTGTGTGAGTATCAGATTATCAATATATATAATAGTAAAACAGACAGCAGGAGTTGGACACAGAGTTTGTGAGTATCAGATTATTAATATATTTAATAGTAAAACAGGCAGCAGGATCTGGACACAGAGTGTGTGAGTATCAGATTATTAATATATTTAATAGTCCAACAGGCAGCAGGAGCTGGACACAGAGTGTGTGAGTATCAGATTCTTAATATATTTAATAGTAAAACAGGCAGGAGGAGCTGGACACAGAGTGTGTGAGTATCAGATTATTAATATATTTAATAATAAAACAGGCAGCAGGAGCTGGACACAGAGTGTGTGATTATCAGATTATTAATATATTTAATAGTAAAACAGGCAGCAGTAGCTGGACGCAGAGTGTGTGAGTATCAGATTCTTAATATATTTAATAGTAAAACAGGCAGCAGGAGCTGGACACAGAGTGTGTGAGTATCAGATTATTATATATTTAATATTAAATCAGGCAGCAGGAGCTGGACACAGAGTGTGTGATTATCAGATTATTAATATATTTAATTGTGAAACAGGCAGCAGGTGCTGGACACAGAGTGTGTGTGTATCAGATTATTAATATATTTAATAGTAAAACAAAGAGCAGGAGCTGGACACAGAGTGTGTGAGTATCAGATTATTAATATATTTAATTGTGAAACAGGCATCAGGTGCTGGACACAGAGTGTGTGTGTATCAGATTATTAATATATTTAATAGTAAAACAAAGAGCAGGAGCTGGTCACAGAGTGTGTGAGTATCAGATTATTAATATATTTAGTAGTAAAACAGGCAGCAGGAGCTGGACACAGAGTGTGTGAGTATCAGATTATTAATATATTTAATAGTTAAACAGGCAGCAGGAGCTGGGCACAGAGTGTGTGAATATCAGATTATTAATATATTTAAAAGTAAAACAGAGCAGGAACTGGATGCAAAGTGTCTGATTTTAATACTTTAAATACTTTCTAATTAATAGACCCAAGAGAGACAGGACGAATTTGATACAGACAGAGTGAATAACAAATTATTAGTAATAAAGGTATACTAGTCTGGCAATAGAAACTGGGAACTCACCATAAGTATCAACTCTTTGGGCAAATATGTAATTAAAACTGTGAGAACAGAGGGCAAGATATCCCTGCTGGTTTTAAAATTATATTCCCTGCCCATCCATATCTTATGTTCTCTTCCTCTCACTTTCTCATTCTCTGTTCCTCTCACTTTCTCATACTCTCTTTCTTTCTCTTTATCTATTTTGCTTAGTTTATCTCACTCTCTCTATTGATCTCTTTCTTTCTCCCTTTCTCATTTTTTCCTCTCTCTCTCCCTTCTTTTCACCATCTCCCTCCCTCTCACTATCTCCTTTTTAATTCTCTTGTTCTCCCTGCACTCACGCCCCCACCCCCAACCCCACCCCCACCCACCCCCCACTATTTTTTATCTCTCTCTCTCTCTTCTCTCTCAGACACACACAAGCAGACAATCAGACTGCCCCTCCTCCGATATGGTTGCCGTGCTCTGGGGGAGCAGCTCCTGTTGTTGACTAACTAAATATCAATCCCATTGACCTGCTTTCCAGAGGCATTGACATTCATTGTTCATCCGTGCACAGGCACACAGTTCCATTTGACAGCAGTTGGAAACAGTCCAATTCGAAACAGCAGCTGTTTTAGGGATGGCGGAGGGACAGTGGTGGGGGTGTGGTTAAATGACATGATAACACATTAGGTACACTTGATCGACCCAGAGAAGATTTGAATCCACAGACAATGAGTTATTCCCGGCTGTTGTGTGTGTGCAGAGTGATGAAGCAGAGAGTTAGTTATTAAACCCACATAGATACAAGCAGAGTAACAGCAAAACTTCAAAGGGCAATTTTAACCCAACCCACCCATTGGTAAACTGTGTGGGAATGGGTGCAACACTAGTTTAACACCACATCTGATTTTAATCTTCAATGGAGAATGATTTCAAAAGGAAATTGGATGGGCACTTCAACAAAATAAACCCAAAGGGTTAGAGAAGGGGAAATGGTACTGACTGGATTGCTCTGCAGAGAGTCGGCATGGGCTCGATGGGCCAAATAGTCTCCTTCTGTGCCATAATGACTCCATGGCCTTGATTTCCATGTGGGCTCAGGAAAACCCGACCGGCACACTTTTGCACCTTCCAAGATGCACATTCAGCACATGTGTGGCTTTTTGTGGGGTTTTTGTCTTTTCACACAAGGGGTTGGGTTTGCAATATGTTTTGTGAGCCACAATGGAGTGTGTGAGGAGTATTACTGGCTGCCTCAGTTCTCCAACAGCAGCCAACTCCAGCCCCTTAAAACCTCACCCCTCACCCCCGTCCCATCCTCATATCACCCATGCCAACCATCATCCCTCAGATCCTCATGCTGGCCAATGCTTCCTCCATACCCCCATGTACCCTCCATTGACACGCACCCTGTGTGCACTATATACAGTGCTCAGGAGCCTTGCAATTGCAATGGGAACTACTTTAAAATCTTTAGGAAAAAAAATCTCTAACAATCAAACCCTGAATTCAAACACACTATAATTGACACTTGAAAGAAAAAAACTACTCCAGTGCAAAACGAAACCTGCAATTCTTTAAGTATCTAATATTTTTTTAAACAAACAAGAAACCAGATCAAGAGCACATTCTGATATTACAGCCTTTTAAAAGTTTCAATTGTTCTTGGATCGTTGACCACTTGCTAAGCTGAAGCTATTATGGCTTTTGATAGCCAGCCAAGCATTCATAATAGCTACAGCTGTTATAATAAAAGCTTCCAGCTATATTGTATGGAATTAACAGAACAGAATGGTGTCCCATTTCCATTTCAAAGTCGAGTGTCCATCAAACAATGGAGGGGAGACGGTGCAGAGATTTTTTTTGAAATTCAAAAGCAGAGTTGTTTTTTTATCAGCCAACACTGTCATAAAACATGATATCAGAAGCTAACAGGACTTTTTTTGTTTTACATTTTAATGCATGATGGCACTTCTGACAGCTGAAAAAGTACCGTAATGCTTGACAATTACATAATGCTGGTCAATGTAAGGGTCATTTTTTTTAATTCCTTCATGGGATGTGGATGTTGCTGGCAAGGCCAGAATTTGTTGTCCATCCTTAATTGCCTTAGAACTGAATGGCTTGCTAGGCCATTTGAAAGAGCAGTTAAGAGTCAACCACATTGCTGTGGGTCTGGCATCACATGTAGGCCAGACCGGGTAAGGATGGCAGACTTCCTTCCCTAAAGGACATTAGTGAACCAAATCAATAATAGTTTCATGGTCACCAACACACCATTCCAATTCCACAGCCAGTGCAGGCGCAATGGGCTGAATGGCCTCCTTATGAACTTTAACAATTCTGTGATCCTGTGAACTGTGTAATTGAATTTAATTTCCACACGCTGCCATGATGGGGTTTAAACCTGTTTCCCAAAAGCATTAGCCTGGCCCTCTGGATTACTAGTCCAGTGATACCACTATGCCACCATCTCCCCATAAATTAACCTTGCAGGGCAGTTCCCTTTGATGAATCGCTGCATTAAAAAGACATCTGCATTACTATACAACAAGGTTTGTTGTAACTTTACACTTACCTTTCAGAACATTCCAGACTCCTGAGCAGGTTCTCTCCCCACGAACTCTCCAAGGATGTGCGTTTGGTTTTAGGGCTTACAAAACCCATGAGAATGGTGTGTGGCAGACATAGAATTTTCCTGTATCCCTCAAAATGGGGTTCCCGGCCTCGGAGAGACTTGGGTGTCACTGCTCAGACTGGAGTTTATTGCCCATCCCTAACTGCCCTTTAGAAGACGGTGGATCATCTTCTTGAACCACTGCAGAAAATGTGGTCCGGTCACTTTAATAGAACGCTTCAAAGGGCAAGAGTAAACCCACATTGGTACAGCACTCGACTCAAACCAGGCAAGGGGAATGTGGGTCATTCTTAACTGCCCTCTGAAATGACCTGGAAAGCCACTCAGGTCAAGGGCAATTAGGGATGGGCAACGAATGCTGGCCCTGCCAGCGATGCCTACATCCCAAGAAAGAAGAAAGCAGAAGAGGTCATGTTGTTAACTGATCTTTTTCCATTTAATGTTTAATGACATTGATCATGAGACTGCATTTGATCCAATCTTCACTGATTTGACCCTGACCTGAACCAACTGTGCAGCTTTGCAAATAAAGAGGCCATTTTATCAAGCAGAACCGAGCGATTTCCTGTGTATGATCCAGAATGAATGTTGTTTAAAAAATATTGGTGGAGAGATTGCTTAAACTAATTAGATGTGCGTATCACTGGCTAGGCCAGCATTTATTGCCCTTGTTCAGAAGAGTCAGCCACATTGCTGTGGGTCTGGAGTACACATGTAGGCCAGAGAAAGTAAGGTTGGCAGATTTTCTTCCCTAAAGGATATTAGTGAACCAGATGGGTTTTTACAACAATCAGTAATGGTTTCATGATCATCATCAGACTTTGAATTCCATTTTTTTTTAACATTGGATTCACATTCCGCCATCTGCCATAGTGAGATTTGAACCCAGGCCCTTAGAGTATCCCTGTAATATTAATCCAGTGACAATACCACCACATTTCATGACTTCGGTATATCCCAAAGTGCTTCACAACCAAAGCAGTACTTTCGCAGCTAAGCTGTAATACAGGAGACATGGCAGCCAATTTGCTCACAGTCAGCTCCCACAAACAGCAATCACACTCACTCACTCTCCCACACTCACTCACTCTCCCACACTCACTCACTCTCTCCCACACTCACTCACTCTCTCCCACACTCACTCACTCTCTCCCACACTCACTCACTCTCTCACACACTCACTCACTCTCTCACACACTCACTCACTCTCTCACACACTCACTCACTCTCCCACACTCACTCACTCACTCTCCCACACTCACTCACTCTCCCACACTCACTCACTCTCCCACACTCATTCACTCTCTCACACACTCACTCACTCTCTCACACTCACTCACTCTCCCACACTCACTCACTCTCCCACACTCACTCACTCTCCCATACTCACTCACTCTCCCACACTCACTCACTCTCTCACACACTCACTCACTCTCCCACACACTCACTCACTCTCTCACACACTCACTCACTCTCCCACACTCACTCACTCTCCCACACTCACTCACTCTCCCACACTCACTCACTCTCTCACACACTCACTCACTCTCCCACACACTCACTCACTCTCTCACACACTCACTCACTCTCTCACACATTCACTCACACTCTCACACTCACTCACTCTCCCACACTCACTCACTCTCCCACACTCACTCACTCTCCCACAATCACTCACTCTCCCACACTCACTCACTCTCTCCCACACACACTCTCTCACACACTCACTCACTCTCTACCACACTCACTCACTCACTCTCCCACACTCACACTCTCTCACACTCACTCTCTCTCCCACACTCACTCACTCTCTCTCCCACACTCACTCACTCACTCTCCCACACACTCACTCACTCTCTCTCCCACACTCACTCACTCACACACTCACTCACTCTCTCACACACTCACTCACTCTCTCTCCCACACTCACTCATTTTCTCACACACTCACTCTCTCTCCCACACTCACTCACTCTCTCACACACTCACTCTCTCCCACATTCACTCACTCTCTCACACACTCACTCACTCACCCTCCCGCACTCACTCACTCTCTCTCCCACACTCACTCACTCTCTCTCCCACACTCACTCTCTCCCACACTCACTCACTCTCCCTCTCCCACATCCCTGGTCAGTGAGTCTTTTCATCCTCACCACACGCCCCGCAACCTCCTGGCCTGGACCATTGCATCCAGCTTCTTCTGGCCCAGCAGCGAGTCTCTTCCAGGCCAACACGGAGCAAAACTCTCCCTTGTCCACCTGGCTCAGCACAGCACGGCAGCCTCTCTCTCTCTGTCTCTTCTCCCCACCACCCCCCGCAACTGATTCCCCACCCCTACCCCATGACCCCACTCCCTTCTCCCTTCTCCCTTCTCCAGAGCCCACTTGCTGCTACCAACGTTGTTGCTCCTCCAATCATAGGCTGCTTCTCTCCCACATTTGCTGCTGATAGACTCCCTCATGAGCCTAATGCAAACGCTGGAAAGGAGCGGCCTGTGATTGGAGGAGCAGTTTCTTTCAGAATCTTCCACTGCACTTACCGGCATTTTAGGACCCACCTCCCAGGGCCGCAATGTTTGGCTTTGTGGCCACATCCAGCCTGCAAGTCACACATCTGCAAGATTCCCTGTAGCAATTCAACATAGCTCCTTCGATACCGCCATGTACAAGTTCCCCTCCAAGCCATACACCATCCTGACTTGGAAATACATCGTTGTTCTTCACTGTCGCCGGGTCAGAATCCTGGAACTCCCATCCTAACAGCGCTATGGGTGTACATACACCACATGGACTGCAGTCGTTCAAGAAGGCAGTTCACAACCACCTTCTCTAGGGCAATTAGGGATGGGCAATAAATGTTGGCCTAGCCAGCGATATCCACATTGATGAAAGTATTAAGAGAAAATGGTCAGCAGGTCAGGAAGCACCTGTGGAGAGAGGGGCAATTGTAGTCAACTGTGGTGGGGTGTTCAACCAGCATTCCACCTGACCCCTTCGAATTCTAGCTCGACAAGTTCACCTGGAATGACTATGAACAGTTCAAGTTGATGACCATACATCAGCAGTCCGGATGCTTCCTAGTGGGAGTAAGGGGCACGGAACAGGGAGCATTGGAGAAGTGAGGAAAGGCGATATTAAGGAGGGTCAGAAGAATGAGAAGTGATCTTATTGAAGGATAAAATCCTGCAATGTCTTGGCAGGATAGACGCTGAGAGGTTGGTTCCCCTGTCTGTAGAATCCAGAACGCGGGGTCACAGTCTCAGGATAACGGGTCCGTTATTTAAGACTGAGATGCAATTTTTTTTTCATTCAGAGCAACATTCCCACTATTTTCTTTTTCTTAATTGTCTGCCTCCTGTTCAATCAATAGGGACTTTCCAAAATTCTTCGTTCAGTCTCACACGCACAGTCTCTTAAAGAGGCTGATTGTGCTCAGCCTGCACAGGAATTTCCGGATTGCTGTGTTAGCCAGACACCAATTAAAGGGGACATTGATCAGAGGGTTCTAAATCTTTGGAATTCTTTAGCCAAAAGGTTATGGATTGCTTTGGTTGTTTTTGATTCTTTGATGGGATGTAGGCATTGCTGACAAGGCCAGCGTTTATTGCCCATCCCTAATTGCCCTCGAGCTGAGTGGGCTGCTAGGCCATTTAAGAGTCAACCACATTGCTGTGGGTCTGGAGTCACATGTAGGCCAGACCAGGTAAGGATGGCAGATTCCCTTCCATCAAGGACATTAGTGAGCCAGATGGGTTTTTACAACAATCAATGATAGCTTCATGGTCACCATGACTAGCTTTATATTCCAGATTTTTTTTTAACTAATTGAATTTAAATTCCACCAACTGCCATGGTGGAATTTGAGCCCATGTCCCCAGAGCATTTGCTTTGGATTATTAGCTCAGTGACATTACCACTACCCCACTGTCTCCCCTAATTGAGTAGACTCAAAACTGAGATCGATAAGTTTTTGGGCACTAAAGAGATCAAGGGGTGTAGAATAGCGCAGGGAAGTGGAGTTAATTTTGAACTTAGGTCATGAGCTTAACAACTGGCCATCTGCTCCGATTCCTTATGTTCTTATATTCTTAAAGTGTCACAAACGTTTGTAAGGCAGTGAGGAGGGGAGGAAGAAAAATGAAGAGGAGGATTCCTGAATGCAGGCTTTGCAATGACTGGCAGAGACCACTGTAGTCTGGTTCCTCACTCGTGCTGTATTCTTATTAATTCACTCGTGGGATGCGAGCATCACTGGAGAGACCCTGTGGCCCATCTCAAGGACAATTAGGGATGGATAATAAACGCTAACCTTGCCAGTGATACTCACAACCCACGATTGGATTGAAAAAAAGAACGCCATCGCAAACAATGGAAAAAGCTCAGGGAGGGTCGGAAAGGAAGAAAATGCGTCAAGTAAGCCTCGTGTCAGCTGCTTTCCAACACCTCTTGTATGAGGGTAACGTGTGAGAAATACCCGATCGAATTCACAGTCCAGGCCATCACTGAATGGAGTAGCTGGTTTTCTTCTGTGCTTTTGATATCTGGCATCCGGTTGCAAGGGATGACTGGAGGTGGGGGAGAGCGATTTGTGTCTCTTATGGTGATATAAGAGTTCACATCGAGAGAGTAGGGAAGGGGAAGATACAAGATTTTCCAATTGGCATATAGAATGCGCAGCACAGAGGCCGCCATTCAGCCCATTGCGTTTGCCCTGTAAAACTGCCATCCAAATTTACACAATGCCATTCATGACCTCGGGATATCCCAAAGCATTTTACACCAGCCAATGAAACATTTTTCAAGTGTAGCCTCTGTTGTAATGTAGGAAACACGGCAGCCCATTTGTGCACAGAAAGGCCCCAAACGCAGCAATGTGATAATGACCGGGGAACCTTTTATTTGTAATTATTTGGGTGAGGGATCAATATTGCCCAGAGCTCTGGAAAGATTCACAACTGCTCTGCTCCAAAACAGTGGCCTCAGGACCTCTCTCATCCTGGCAGGGCCTTGGTTTAATGGCTCATTTGAGATACAGCACCACCACCAGTGCGGCACTCCCTCAGTACTGCACTGGAGTGTCAGCCCAGATTATGTTCAGGTTGCTCGAGTGGCAACTCGAACCTACAAGCTTCTGACTTTGCGGTAAGAGTGTTACTGGCTGACCTGCGCCTACGTCGGCTAAACAGTGCTGCTCCTTCCCTATCTCTACTTGGCTATTTCACTGTGGTCCCTGAGGCAAGGTCTGTTATTGGCTATCTCTTCGCTCCTGAAGTCATTAGCCATTGCACGTAGCTTCCATTGAGCTTTTTGGCCAAATGAGTAGTCATTATTTATC
This sequence comes from Cetorhinus maximus, assembly GCF_964194155.1. Classification (NCBI taxonomy): domain Eukaryota; kingdom Metazoa; phylum Chordata; class Chondrichthyes; order Lamniformes; family Cetorhinidae; genus Cetorhinus; species Cetorhinus maximus. The sequence continues at coordinate 2,597,376 of NC_135899.1, forward strand.
ATAGATGCTGAAAATAATGGGCAGGATTTTCTGCCCCACCCCCTCCCCACCCCTCCCCCCACCGGGACCATCCGGTGCTCCCAAAAGTCAATGGACTTTTGACTGGGCTGCTGAACCTCCTGCCATGGCGGGGCCGGAAAAATCCCGACCAATGTCCTTTCCTTTCCGGGGTTTGTCAAAGTGGAGTTGTCAATGCTAGGGAATGAAAACAGTCTGAACAATAGAACAGTTAAGGAAACTGGTCAATATACATGCTTCAGCTATACAAAGGCCTGGTTAGAACACACCTGGAATATAGGTACACACCATAACCAACCAGCCCGTGCTTGCAAAGCTCAAAACACAGTGTCCAACATTAGATGTGATTCCGCGATTGGACAACATTTGCCAAATAATCCTCAGTGTTGTAAGAATTACGCTGACAACCAATTTAGGATTGTCAGTTGGGCTGGCAGTGTGGCGCATTTTCATGTACTGGAAGCTACATATATTCACACACAGGACCCTGTCCGTTGCAGAAAGAAAGAACATGTACACACATTGCACCTGTTTCAGCTAAACAAAATAAATGACAACCATTTGCTGGTTCATTCAGCAGGGCAATGTCTTAACCAATCAGAGTCAAGCTGCCTGGTTAAAATTTCAAACAATGCTTGGCAAGTAACTGTCAATCACCATCAACTGGTGCGCTCTCCATGGCAACACCTCTACCAATCAGAGTCCACTTGCCAACCAATCAGCTCTCTCTTCTCATACAGTATAAATATGTTGTTTTCCTTGACAGTGGTATTTTCTTGAGAATTGTCCTGATGAATTGTCACGATGAAAAGTTTTGAAAAAAAGTGTCTTTCTTTTTTGGTAATACTCAACATCTGGAACACTGTGAGCAGTTCTGGGCACTGCACCTTAGGGAGGTTATACTGGTCTCGGAGGGAGCGCAGCCAAGAATTACCAGAATGAGAGCTAGACTCCAAAGGGTTAAATTACGAGGAGAGATTAAACAAAAATTCGAGGATTGCATTCCCCGGAATTGAGAAGGTTAAGGGGTGATTTGATCAAAATTTTCAAGATATTAAGGGGAACAGGTAAGAAAGGCAGAGAAAAACTATTTCCACTTTTTGGGGAGTCTTGGACTATTGCAAGGGGCGGGCGGGGGAGGGCATAGTCTAAAAATTAGAGACAGATCTTTCAGGAGTGAAATTAGGAAACACTTGTACACACAAAGGGTGGGAGAAGTTTTGAACTCTCTTCCACAAATGGCAATTGATGCTCGATACATGGTTAATTTTAAATTGATAGGTTTTTGTTACCCAATCACCATTGGGTATCAAGAGAAGCAGGTCTCGGGAGCAACATCACAAATCAGCCATGATCTCATTGAATGGCGTAACAGGCTCGAGCTGCTGAATGGCCTCTTGTTGTTCCTGTATTCCTATGCAGCCTAACAATATGTCTCAACATTGTCTCGTAATTCACGAATGTGAAAGATTTTCTTTTCCCACACCAGGCGCCCTGGGTTCTCTGAGTGAGTGCCAATTAAACGCTGAATCTGTGCCAGATAAAGTCAGTTTACTGTTGTGGATCCACACCCACTGGAAACTGGATTGAAACAGCTCAGATAGCTCTTGTGCAAAATCTTTACAGCGAGCATGCAAAGAGATTTTCCTAAGATCATTCTGGACTGTGTTTCAACAAAGACCCAGAGGGGGAAAGGACAGCGTCTGACCCACTGTCCCACCCAGTCCCAGAGGGGGAAAGGACAGTGTCTGACCCACTGCCCCACCCAGTCCCAGAGGGGGAAAGGACAGTGTCTGACCCACTGTCCCACCCGATCCCAGAGGGGGAAAGGACAGCGTCTGACCCACTGTCCCACCTGGTCCCAGAGGGGGAAAGGACAGTGTCTGACCCACTGTCCCACCTGGTCCCAGAGGGGGAAAGGACAGTGTCTGACCCACTGTCCCACCCAGTCCCAGAGGGGGGAAAGGACAGTGTCTGACCCACTGTCCCACCCAGTCCCAGAGGGGGAAAGGACAGCGTCTGACCCACTGTCCCACCCAGTCCCAGAGGGGGGAAAGGACAGTGTCTGACCCACTGTCCCACCCAGTCCCAGAGGGGGGAAAGGACAGTGTCTGACCCACTGCCCCACCCAGTCCCAGAGGGGGAAAGGACAGCGTCTGACCCACTGTCCCACCCAGTCCCAGAGGGGGAAAGGACAGTGTCTGACCCACTGTCCCACCCACCCTGAAACTCTCCTTCACTTTTCTGCGAGCAGATAAGTTGGAACTGCATTGTGCAGTGTGGCCCTTATCTGTTCTTTCCATCGCAGAATTGGAATGACATCCTGCTAAAGAATGGTTTCTATGAAAATTGATGTGTTTACCGTACAACACCTTTCCTACATGTGGCCCTGTGCCAATATTAATATATAGTTTATCTTCTTGCCAAACACCTTTTAAAGAACACCTGTACACCTCGAATGCTTCAATATATACTTTCTCGTAAACTCTCAGCACATTATGCGAATGGATGACACAGTTTGCACTGACAACAATGGATTGAACAGATGAATCCATTGCTAACTCACTGTGCTGGTTCAGCTGTTACTGAGCTCAGAGAGAAGACAGAGTTAATGACCCATGGGTTCGAAACAAAAGCCGATTAAAGGGGGCTGTCACCGTGAAGGCTTGCATGTGTGCCTTTTAATCTCAGTGCCGCCTCCCCTTCACTGCCACATGCACACATTTTGTTTTGCTGCAGCTCTCTGAATTCTTCAATTGAAATTAAGGTTTAGGTCAAATCCCAAGTGGTAGGAGCTGGAATGGAATTAATTATTAATGGCCATTGTCACTTTCTGCCTTTGAGGGCAGCGCATAATTTGACAGCCGTGTTTCCGTACATTATAACCCCGGCCAATCTCCCAGGTTGTTCAAAATCATGAGAGGGCTACACAGGGTAGATGTAGGGAAAAACTGTTCCTATTGGTGGTGGGGGGGGGGGTCAAGAACAAGAAGGCAAAGCCTTAAGGTAATTGGCGAAAGAAACAATGATGATATGAGAGAAAGCTTTAACACACAGCGTGTGGTTAGGATCTGGAATGCACTGCCTGAGAGTGTGGTGGAGACAGGGTCAATCGAGTGGTTAGGGTCTGGAATGCACTGCCTGAGAGTGTGGTGGAGACAGGGTCAATCGAGTGGTTAGGATCTGGAATGCACTGTCTGAGAGTGTGGTGGAGACAGGGTCAATCGAGTGGTCTGCGTATGGAATGCACTGTCTGAGAGTGTGGTGGAGACAGGGTCAATCGAGTGGTTAGGGTCTGGAATGCACTGCCTGAGAGTGTGGTGGAGACAGGGTCAATCGAGTGGTTAGGATCTGGAATGCACTGTCTGAGAGTGTGGTGGAGACAGGGTCAATCGAGTGGTCTGCGTCTGGAACGCACTGTCTGAGAGTGTGGTGGAGACAGGGTCAATCGAGTGGTTAGGGTCTGGAATGCACTGTCTAAGAGTGTGGTGGAGACAGGGTCAATCGAGTGGTTAGGATCTGGAATGCACTGCCTGAGAGTGTGGTGGAGACAGGGTCAATCGAGCGGTTAGGATCTGGAATGCACTGTCTGAGAGTGTGGTGGAGGCAGGGTCAATCGAGTGGTTAGGATCTGGAATGCACTGTCTGAGAGTGTGGTGGAGACAGGGTCAATCGAGTGGTTAGGATCTGGAATGCACTGCCTGAGAGTGTGGTGGAGACAGGGTCAATCGAGTGGTTAGGATCTGGAATGCACTGTCTGAGAGTGTGGTGGAGACAGGGTCAGTCGAGTGGTTAGGATCTGGAATGCACTAAAGCTTGGGGCAGCCGCCGCAAAGGCACAATGGGGAAGGGTCGCTGTCTAAGACCTTTCTGCCACAGTGCACCGAGGGACTGGAAACTGTTTAAATCCCCTCGGGCTGTACAGTTCAAAATGAAAGGATGTAAATGATTGTAATATTGTTTGTACTGATGCACATAGGGATACATTTTGTAAAAGTTGAACCGGATTGTACCCTTTTAATGGTGTTTTTGAAATGGTTTGGGATGTGGTTGAAGATATTTTATGAATAAAGTATATTTTTGCAAAAAAAAGGTTAGGATCTGGAATGCACTGTCTGAGAGTGTGGTGGAGACAGGGTCAATCGAGTGGTTAGGATCTGGAATGCACTGTCTGAGAGTGTGGTGGAGACAGGGTCAATCGAGTGGTTAGGATCTGGAATGCACTGTCTGAGAGTGTGGTGGAGGCAGGGTCAATTGAGTGGTTAGGATCTGGAATGCACTGTCTGAGAGTGTGGTGGAGACAGGGTCAACCGAGTGGTTAGGGTCTGGAATGCACTGTCTGAGAGTGTGGGCGAGACAGGGTCAATCGAGTGGTTAGGGTCTGGAATGCACTGTCTGAGAGTGTGGGCGAGACAGGGTCAATCGAGTGGTTAGGATCTGGAATGCACTGTCTGAGAGTGTGGTGGAGACAGGGTCAATCGAATGGTTAGGGTCTGGAATGCACTGTCTGAGAGTGTGGTGGAGGCAGGGTCAATTGAGTGGTTAGGATCTGGAATGTGCTGCCTGGGAGTGTGGTGGAGATAGGGTCAATTGAGTGCGTTAGGATCTGGAATGCACTGCCTGAGAGTGTGGTGGAGACAGGGTCAATCGAGTGGTTAGGATCTGGAATGCACTGTCTGAGAGTGTGGTGGAGACAGGGTCAATCGAGTGGTTAGGATCTGGAATGCACTACCTGAGAGTGTGGTGGAGACAGGGTCAATCGAGTGGTTAGGATCTGGAATGCACTGTCTGAGAGTGTGGTGGAGACAGGGTTAATCGAGTGGTTAGGATCTGGAATGCACTGTCTGAGAGTGTGGTGGAGACAGGGTCAATCGAGTGGTTAGGATCTGGAATGCACTGTCTGAGAGTGTGGCGGTGGCAGGGTCAATCGAAGTTTTCAAGAGGCAAATTGGATTTTAAAAAAATTCATTCATGGGATGTGGGTGTCACTGGATGGGCCAGCACTTATTGCCCATCCTTAGTTGCCCTTGAGAAGGTGGTGGTGAGCTGTCTTCTTGAACCGCTGCAGTCCCTGTGGTGTAGGTACACCCACAGTGCTGTTAGGGAGGGAGTTCCAGGGTTTTGACTCAGTGACACTGAAGGAACATCGATTTATTTCCAAGTCAGGATGGTGAGTTACTTGGAGGGGAACTTGCAGGTGGTGGTGTTCCCATGTATCTGCTGCCCTTGTCCTTCTAGATGGCAGTGGTCGTGAGTTTGGAAGGTGCTGTCTAAGGAGCCTTGGTGAGTTTCTGCAGTGCATCTTGTAGATGATACATACTGCTGCTTTTGTGTTTCGGTGGAGGAGGGGGTGAATGCTTGTCATTGGGGTGCCAATCAAGTGGGCTGCATTGTCCTGGATGGTGTCAAACTTCTTGAGTTTTGTGGGAGCTGCATTCATCCAGGCAAGTGGGGAGTATTCCATCACACTCCTGACTTGTGCCTTGTAGATGGTGGACAGGCTTTGGGGAGTCAGGAGGTGAGTTACTCGCCACAGGATTCCTACCCTCAGACCTGCTCCTATAGCCACAGTATTTATATGGCTAGTCCAGTTCAGTTTCCGGTCAATAGCCACCCCCAGAATGTTGATAGTGGGGGAATTCAGTGATGGTAATGCCATTGAACATCAAGGGGTGATGGTTAGATTCTCTCTTGTTGGAGATGGTCATTGCCTGACATTAGTGTGGCACAAGTGTTACTTTCCACTTGTCAGCCCAAGCCTGGATATTGTTCAGGTCTTGCTGCTTTTGGACATGGACTGCTTCAGTATCTGAGGAGTTGCAAATGGTGCTGAACATTGTGCAATCAGCGAACATCCCCCCTTCTGATGTTATGATGGAAGGAAAGTCATTGATGAAGTAGCTGAAGATGGTTGGACTGAGGACACTACCCTGAGGAACTTCTGCAGTGATGTTCTGGAACTGAGATGATTGACCTCCAACAACCACAACCATCTTCCTTTGTGCTCGGTATGACTCCAACCGGCGGAGAGTTTTCGCCCGTCATAATCTGAGGCGCAATACACCTTTCAGAGAATATGAGCAGATTCATCACGTGACTATATCACCCAATTGCTGTGTAGTGCCGGCTACCATGTTAATCAGTAGTTAGAATAGGGTCTTGTTGGAGAAGCATGTATCGTGTTAGTGCTCTGTTATCTGCGTAAATAAACACCATGTGCTTCTCTTATATTGGTCTCTGCGTCTGCAGTATAGTGTTTGCCAATTCACCCACTGGTGGATAGGCATGCAACTGTGTTTCCGAGCAAACCGACCCGACAGAAGGAACATAACACCCCCTGATTCCCACTGACTCAGAGCTCCTTGATGCCACACTCGGTCAAATGCGGCCTTGATGACAAGGGCAGTCACTCTCGCCTCACCTCGGGAGTTCAGCTCTTTTGTCCATGTTTGAACCAAGGCTGTAATGAGGTCAGGAGCTGAGTGGCCCTGGCGGAACCCAAACTGAGTGTTAGTGAGCAGGTTATTGCTAAGCAAGTACTGCTTGATAGCAGTGTTAATGACTCCTTCCATTTCTTTACTGTTTTACTGATGATTGACAGTAGACTGATGGGCGGTAATTGGCTGGGTTGGATTTGACCTGCTTTTTGTGTACAGCACATACCTGGGCAATTTTCCACATAGCTGGGTAGATGCCAGTGTTGTAGCTGTACTGGAACAGCTTGGCTAAGGGTGCAGCAAATTCTGGAGCTCAAGTCTTCAGTACTATGGCCGGAAAAATGTCAGGGCCCATAGCCTTTGCACCATCCAGTGCCTTCAGCTCTTTCTTGGTATCATGTGGAGTGTATTGAATTGGCTGAAGCCTGACATCTGTGATGCTGGGGACCTCTGGAGGAGGCCGAGATGGATCATCCACTCAGCACTTCTGGCTGAAGATTGTAGCAAATGATTCAGCCAAAGTGTCTTTTTTTCAGCAATACTCAAGTTCTGTATGACCAAACGACTAAATGCAAATTCTTTCTTTTCTAATGATATCGGCCGCCATGATTTGTCGAGCTAAGGGTTACACTTCTCCACACAGCCTATGGCAGTTTTTGCCTGCAGCACCCCCAGCCGTTAGCCTGGCACAGAGAGAGGCCTCTCAGTAAAAGCCAGTCCTGCCACTCAGCACTCGAAACTCCGAGCTCCTGATGTACAACACAACTGTCCCCAGTGACAGGGGTCTCTGCATTTAGGCCTGCAGCCTGTTTCTCTCGAGACTTTCACTCCTGATGGGGACAGCCCTTGTGAATCACATCAACTGTTAATACAGGGGGCAGAGGTAGCACTGGGATCATTTTTTAAAAAATTCATTCATGGGGTGTGGGCATCGCTGGCTGGGCCAGCATTTATTGCCCATCCCTAATTACCCTTGAGAAGTTGGTGGTGAGCTGCCTTCTTGAACCGCTGCAGTCCATGTGGTGTACGTACACCCACAGTGCTGTTAGAGAGGGAGTTCCAGGATTTTAACCCAGCGACAGTGAAGGAACGGCAAATTATTTCCAAGTCAGGATGGTGAGTGGCTTGGAGGGGAACTTGCAGTTGGCGATATTCCCATGTGTCTGCTGCCCTTGTCCTTCGAGATGGTAGTGGTCATGGGTTTGGAAGGTGCTGTTGAAGGAACCTTGGTGAGTTGCTGCAGTGCATCTTATAGATGGTACACACTGCTGCTATTGTGCGTCGGTGGTGGAGGGAATGAATGTTTGTGGATGGGGTGCCAGTCACGCGGGCTGTTTTGTCCTGGACGGTGTCAAGCTTCTTGAGTGTTAGAACTACACTCATCTTGGAAAGTGGAGAATGTTCCATCACACTTCTGACTTGTGCCTTGTAGATGGTGGACAGGCTTTGGGGAGTCAGGAGGTGAGTTACCCTCCCAGCGCCTGACCTGTTCTTGTAGCCACATGGTTTGATGTTCGCTTTGTTTTCTAGTGTACCTCCAGAATGATCCTTTTCTGACTCAAACCTCGAACTTGCCCACTTCTCACTCCCTTACGTAAAACATTCCCTTTCCCTCTCATAGGGTTGCCAACTGTGATTTGATGTATTTCTGGAGGTTTCATCACATGACTTGCCCACATGTTCCAGCCATTAGTCGGCCGAAGCACTCAGCCTTGTGATGTATCGCCTTCCTATGCCAATTGGAAAGAGAAAAAGACTCATTACCCAATTGGATGGTGCTCGACTGTTAGCCAAACAGCCGGTTGCCTTCTCCCATTTTCAATACTTTAACTCCTTTAAAGATATATGCTCAAAGAAAATGAAAGAAAAGCACCAATCATTTTTAATGTGGTGATAATTTTTCTCCAGGTTTGCACACAGCAATATCCTGGAGATTGATCTTCAATTCCTGGAGACTCCAGGCCAATCCTGGAGGGTTGGCAACCCTATTCTCTCTCCACCTCTCTTCCTCTCACTTATTTCCTTCACTCCCTCTCCTTCTCTTTGCCTACTCTTCCATCCTCGGAGAGGCAATTTTTTGAACTAAATACTGCTTTCGGGGTATAGTTGAGGTGACTAGCACAGATATATTTCAGGGCCAACTGGATAAATGCGTCGGGAGGAAGGAATAGAAGGATATGCTGATTGGATGGGATGAAGTAGGATGGAAGGATGCTTGTGTGGAGCGTGGATCAGTTGGGCCAAATGGACTGTTTCTGTGCTGCCTGTTCTATATGATACTTTAGCAGACAGACTTGCATTTAAATAGCACCTTTTATGGTCCCAAGAGGTCCCAAAGCACTTTGCACCCAATGAGCTACTCTTGAAGTATAGTCGCTCCTGTAGTGTAGGAAACACCGCAGCTAGTTTTATTTCTGCACAGCAAGCTCCCACAGGCAGATGTTATCGTGACCTGGTAACCTGTTGCAGTGTTGGTGGGGCAGGGCTAAGTCACATGAACCCACCACCTTCTGACTGCTTTTAACGAAATGGAGCCACGGCTGACGCTCAGGGGGCAGGTGGGGTGGGGGAATTGCCTGAACCCCTGAGTGAAAGTGTTTTTTTTCCTTTTCTTAATTGGGTCACAGAGTTTGTGTGCAACATCCTGTACAATCCTCTGAAAATCTGCTTAGCTGCTTCGTCGGGCTTAGCACAGTGGAAAGATAATCCTCTCCTGTCGAGGACCATGTGTTTCCTGGGCTGGAGATCCGGATATCGGAGCTGTGAGGTTTGGCTTGGACCAATGACTGTAATAGGAAGATAGGAATAGGAGGGGACCATTCAGCCCCTCGAGCCTGTTCTTTCATTCAATGCTGACCTTAGCTGATCTGCAACCTTACCCCATATCCCCACCTCTGCCCATATCCTTTAACGCGTTTGGTTGATAGATATCTATTGATCTCAGATTTTAAATTAACCATTGTCCCAGCATCAACTGCCGTTTGTTGAAGGGAATTCCAAAACATCTACCATCCTTTGTGTGCAGGACCACTTCCTAATTTCACTCCTGAAAGGTCTGGTTCTCATTTTTACACTTTTAGACTTTTACTCTTCAATTCCCCAACCAGAGGAAATCACTTTCCCCCCGCTATTATATTGGTTCCCTTTAATATCTGAAAAACTTTGTTCAAATCAACCTTTATTCATTACGTGTCAAACATGAATGTCTCGCAAACCCATGTGGATCCATTTTAAATTTCAGAAATTCAGCTTAAATGTAAAATGGCGTGCGTTCAGCTTTTTCTGTCCCCCCGTCAGCTCATTATCTGTTTGGAAAGCAATTTCCAACTCCAGTTACATTGATCCCAGCTGATATTAATACTGGACAAGTCAGACCCCAGACTGGGTGACCGCTTTGCGGAACACCTTCGGTCTGTCCGCAAGCATGACCCAGACCTTCCTGTCGCTTGCCATTTCAACACCCCCATCCTGCTCTCATGCCCACATGTCCGTCCTTGGCCTGCTACAATGTTCCAGGGAAGCCCAACGCAAACTGGAGGAACAGCACTTCATCTTCCGATTAGGCACTTGACAGCCTTCTGGACTAAGCATTGAATTCAACAACTTCAGAAAATGAACTCTCTCCTCCATCTTTACCCTTTTTTAAATCCAATGTTTTTTTAAAAAATTATTTTAATTTTAATTTTTGATTTATTTATTTTTATTTATTTATTCATTTTGATATCCTTTTCCCCCAAGCCCCCACAGGGCCATCTGTCACTTGTTTCTAAGTTGTGCTTTCACAGAGTGCTGACCCTTGTTCTGCTATGAGCACATTCTGCTTCCTTCCCTTTATGCCACTATTAGCACCTTCTTTAGTCTTTACCACTATCATTAACATTCCCTTTGTGTTGTGTCCATGACATCTTTGTCTATCTCTCCTTAGCTCCCACCTATCCCTGGCCTTCTATCCTGCTCCACCTGCTCCACTCCCTCTTAAACGGTATAAAATCCATCACATTTTCTACTTCTCTTTAGCTCTGAGGAAGAGTCATAGGGACTCAAAGCGTCAACTCTGTTTCTCTTTCCACAGATGCTGCCAGACCTGCTGAGTTTTTCCAGAATTTTCTGTTTTTATATTGGTAGATTTTAACTTTTTTTTTTAGAAACCATGGAGGTCAGTCACTGAACATGTTCACAAGAGTCTGCCAGTATACTGTTAACACAAAGAATAAAGTGTTTACTAAACAAGAAAAAATAAACTATATTAGACAAAAGGGTTGGAAACATTTCAGTACAGATACCAGAAAATTATTCAAATTCACACTATTCCTTTTATCCCAGCAACCCTTACAGACACAAAATCCCAGTGAAGATTTACCACTGTCTCAACACCAGGGTTTCTTGCTTGGGCTAGCTCAGTTTCAAACAGTTACCTTCTGGCAGACTGCTGAGCATTCAATAGATGCTTTTCTTCAGCTGGTATCTCTCCTTGAGACACCCAAAAACCACAATCTAAACTCACTATTGCTTCAACTTCAGAGCAAACACATGAGTTCCCTAAACCTGGTTCCCCAGCAGGCTTGTAGGATTTCTTATTAGTAAGATTGGACCTTCTGCCTGCACTCCCTGGTATACACACACTAATTGAACGCCCTTGTGTTTCCCTGTCTCTCTGTGTGTCTCCGGACCCCTGTTGCCAGGCAACAGCACAGTTTTTTCTACTTTTTTCAAACTTCACTAAACTACTAGCCCCTTGGTAACCCATCTCTTCATTTCAAGAGTTGTAAAACCTCATTCAAAATGCATATATACAAACAGGGCCCCAGACTCTCCGACACTCAGCTCACAAAAACCTCTAAATGAAACTAAAACTAGGTTTTACCTTTCTTAGCACTCAAATACAAAATGCAAATTAAACTTAAAGCCATGCATTATTCCTAACAATAGAATCATTTAGTTATCAAAAATTTGTGGCACTGAAGGAGGCCATTTGGCCTATCTTGTTTGTACCAGCCAAAAAAATGAGCCTATTCCCACGTTCCAGCTCCTGGTCTTCAGCTGTGTGGGTTTTGGCATTTCAAGTGTATATCCAAATCACAGAATCACGCAGTGCTGAAGAGGCCCTTCGGCCCATCGAGTCTGCACCGACACATGAGAAATACCTGACCTACCTACCTAATCCCATTTACCAGCACTTGGCCCATAGCCTTGAATGTTATGACGGTGCCAAGTGCTCATCCAGGTACTTTTTAAAGGATGTGAGGCAACCCACCCTCATCACCCTCCCAGGCAGTGCATTCCAGACCGTCACCACCCTCTGGGTAAAAAAGTTTTTCCTCACATCCCCCCTCAACCACCTGCCCCTCACCTTGAACTTATGCCCCCTTGTGACTGACCCTTCAACTAAGGGGAACAGCTGCTTCCTATCCACCCTGTCCATGCCCCCTCATAATCTTGTACACCTCGATCAGGTCGCCCCTCAGGCTTCTCTGCTCCAACGAAAACAACCCAAGTCTATCCAACCTCTCTTCATAACTTAAATGATTTTTTAAAAATTCAGTGATGGTTTCTGTCTCTACTATCCGTTCAAGGAGTGAGCTCCAGATCCCCACCACCCTCTGGGTGAAACATTTCTCCTCAACTCCTTTTTCATCCTTCCATAAATAACTTTAAATCTATACCCGCCTCCCCCACCCCCCACCACTGCACACTCCCCCACTCCTGAATATTGAACGCTCTGCTAACAAAGTAGGCTTTTCCTACTCACTCCATCTGGGCCTAGGGTTACCAACTGCAAGTAAATATATTCCTGGAGGTTTCATCACATGACTTGCCCCCACGCTCCAGACATTAGTCAGCCAACACATCCAGCCTTGTGACATGCTGCCTTCCTATGTCAACTTGAAAGCAATAAGACTCAATCGCCAATTGCATGATGCTTGACTTTCAGCTAAACGGCTTTTTTGTCCCTCATTTTCAATATTTTTGTATCTGGCAAAGAGAAATATTCAAAGAAAATGAAGAATTTATTTTAAATGTCTCCATGATATTTCCCCGGGGTTGCACAAGGCAGTGTCCTGAAGATTCATCTTCAATTCTTGAAGGGTCGGCAACTCTATCTGGGCCCCTCAGCGTTTTCTACACCTGAATTAAATCTGGCCTCAGCCTCCCCTGTTCCAACGAAATCAACCCCAGCCTCTCCAAATCTTTCCTCACGGCTAAAATTCTCCAGTCCTGGCAGCATCCTCTGTTGAATATTCACTGTAGCCTCTCTAGTGCGATCCTGTAATGCGTTGACCAGAACTCTACAAAGTTCCATAGCTGTGGCTGAACCACTTTACGGAGCAATTCACGCATGAGGACATGCTCTCTTTCCCCAACTTCCAGCAGCCTGGCAAGACCTGAGGCTTAGGAAGCACCCCATCGAGCGAGGGAGCGTCAATGTTAAACTAACTCGTCTCTAGGCGAGAGTTCCACTGGGTCAGTTTTGCACCTCACTTCCCTTGCCTGAAATTACTTGTTGGCCGGGATGTTACCAGCCCCGGGAGGTGGGCTGGGAAGTGATGGAGGCTTGCAAAATCATGGGGGGGGGAAGCCTCGCCAGGTTGCCCCTCCCCCCACCCCCCCCCCAAACCCCCGGATGCAATCCTGCTGCCAAAGGCATTACGCCTGCTCCAAGGATTTGGCAGCCAATTAGGAGAATTAAAGGCCCATCAGGGGCCGTCTTACAGTTTACCTATGGCAGGACAACCCCCCCTCCCCCATGTGGAGAGGCCCTTAGCTTAATAGAAGCTGCCTCCAGGGAGCAGCCTATGGGCCATTGGAGCCGGGGCCTCAATTGGCCCAAAAGAGGGGACTGCGGGGAGTGTAGGCAGCCCCCTCGGCCCCAGTGATCTCAACAGAGGCGTTTCCCCTCCAAATCTCAGCCCCTGGTTATTTTTTAAAATGTTTTTAAGGCTCCCCTGGCCCACTGCAGAGGCCTCCTGAGCATCGCGGTGATGACCGACTCCCCTGTTGGCGCTGCCGAGGCCCCGGAGCCACTGGCGCTCTGATGCGGGCGGCAGCACCAGGAGCCTGTGGTTAAAATTGCCTCGGCAGTCCCCTGCCGGCAGGTGCAGGCTCGGCTCCCGCTTTTTTGCGGCGATGTCGGGTTTCCGATGCCCGCGGTAAAACTCAGCCCGTTGGCTTCAATGTGGGGTAAACTAGGACAAACGTTGCCAACCCCCCCCACCCCCACCCAATCCTATCAGCTTCCCAATGGGCGTGCTCAGTTCAAACTGCCCCCTTTCCCAGTTACCCCTCTGTGTGTCCGGAAGCTGGGAGATGGGGGAACGGGTACTGGGGTTGACGGTGGAACCCCATCCCCGGGCTCCTCCTGGCACGCTTTGCGGTCAGAGCCATTGGCAGGAGATCAAGAGCTGGAACTCCGGCTAATTGTTGCAACGCATCATCCAAGAGACGGCATGTCAGACATTGTGGCACTCCCTCAGCACTGCATTGCAGGGTGTCAGCCTTCTGGGCTGGGGTTCGAACTGGCTTTCTGAGCCAGAGGCGAGAGTGCTAGCAAGTGATCCACGGCTGACAACTGCAGCAGCTAGTCTGCGATCTTTCAGCTGAACCCTAAACCCCTGACGTAAGATTCTCCCGCCTGGTAACATGGATGGGGTGGATAGGAAGTCACTTTTTTCCATTAGTAGAGGGTTCAATAACCAGGGGGCATAGATTTAAGGTAAGAGGTAGAAGGCTAAGAGGGGAGTTGAAGAGGGTGGGTGGCAGTCTGAACCAAGCGCTGGAAAATGGGATTAGTGTCATCAGATCTTTGCTGACCAGCGCAGGCTCGATGGGCTGAATGACCTCCTTCTGTGCTGTAAACGTCTATGAGTCCATGAGTCTACGTGTGTGTTGTACAGATGAAAATATCTGCACAGGAGGTGTGAGCTGTTTGCACAGCTGTGTCACCCACTCACGGAATCAACTGATGAGCTTCCACCGACATTACTTTCCCCCAACCCAAACTGCTGCTGGCTGCACATTTTTAGATCCAGGAATGATTTCAGCCGTCTCCCTCAGTGCCCAGAATCAGGCTTGCCTGTGGTGCCTTCCAAGGCCGAATATCCCGTTGACATTTCCACCATTAATAGCCGTTCTCCTTTGTCTTTGACTGACAGTAAAACTGGAGGCGGGGTGGGGGGAATAGTGGGGGGAGGTAGTTGTTGGTGGTGTGAAACCAGCATCACAGATGACCCTATCAACTTTTGGACAGAACGGCGGTTTTCAGTTAAAATTGACCACTCACTTGCACCCCGCACCCCACTGCGCCTCCTACCCCACCCCCCACACTGACCGAGGATTGAACCTGGACATAGATTTGGGGCGAGAGTGGGATTGGGCCAGAGGGTGAACGGCAAAACTTGCGGGAACTTGTGGTTATCGGGCCACTAATGTTTAGCAAAATCGCCCTCGTTCACGAGCAAGGGACAGGCCAGGGAATGGACACTCGGACACAGAGTGGGGAGATTGAGGCAGGTGGATGGAGCCTCGGAGGGGTTTTGCTCTGGGCTTTTGTAGAGCGAGAGAGAGAAGCGGGGAGGTTCAGGGAGGAAATTCCGGAAAATGAGGCTACGACCGCCAACGGCAAAATGAAGGGGGATAGTGCACGGGGGAGCGGGAGCATAAAGACTGTAGGAGAATAACTTTAAGGGGAGGTGGTGACATGGTGATATTGTCACTGAACTGGTTTTCCAGCAACCCCAGGGTAATGCTCTGGGGACACTGGTTCAAATCCCACCATAGCAGATGGTGAAACTTGAATTCAATAAAAACCTGGAATTGAAAGTCTGACGATGACCATGAAACCATTGCTTTTTGTCGTAAGAACCCATCTGGTTCACTAATGCTGTCCTTACCTGGCCTGGCCTACAGACCCACAGCAATGTGGTTTGCTGTTAAATGCTCTACAAACAAGGGGCAATTAGGGATGGGCAATAAATGCTGGCCTAGCCAGTGACGCCCACATCCCATGAAAGAATAAACAAAAAAATAAACTTGTTGATATTCACAGGCGAAGCAATTGTAAAAATTAATCCTCAGGGTGTGGGCATTGTTGGCAAGGCCACATGTGCCCATCCCCAAATGCCCTCAAGAAGGTGCTGTCACAAGGGAGTGGGTTGCTAAGCCACGTTGGAGGATAGGTAAGAGTTGACATTGACAGTGGACATAAAGGTCTGCCCAGCTGAGGACAGCAGGTTCCCTGGAGGACATTAATGAGCCAGAATCCTGATCCCGGCCTTTTTTAATTTCCACCTTTTAAAAAAAAACCGAATTCAAATCCTCATTGTGCCCACGGGTGGGTTTTGACGTCGTCCATCTCTGGAGCACAGGTCCAGTGACATAATCCCTGTGCCACCTTACCCAGTTGGCATGAGGGGAGGGGGTGGTCTCTCGCCAGTCGGATCGGGTGCAGGAGGTTCCTGTATGCTGCCCCAGCGAGGTCTCAGCACCTGCAGGAGAGGGAGAAATAGAGAGAGAGAGAGAGAGAGACAGAACTGGCAAAAATAAAACACAATGTTGTTTGTGGTGGTGTAGGCTCACTCTTTGCCAGGAAAACGCCTTGAATCCTGCATCAGGATTCCTGGAATTTGCATATTGGAATGAAAAAAAAAAGCCAGGGGAGTTTGCAAATCTTTGCCTTCCCCGATTTAATTATTTATTCATCGAATAACCCATCGAATGCAATGCAAGGAAACCCATCACTGAACACCAACTTAAAAAAAAAGTTTATTGAGCACAATGGAATTAGACCCCGCAACAGGTTAAACACCTCAATTGCCGGTTAGCTGGGGGGTTGGCTGCAGAAAATGTCAAAAGCTGGAAAATCCAGTTTTGTTTACTCTTTGCTTTGCGATTTCATTTCTCTCTTTAATTTTTTAATCACCTCCTCCCACCCACCCCACCTCCCACCCCACTCTCTGCTGTGGTGCTGACATACAGAGGATGCGCTTTTCTGTGTAAGTTGAAGCAGTAAGAATCAGCTGGGTATTCAGCCATGGGAAGCATCATTAACCAAGCTCGATCCTACATTAGAACACATGAGCATAAGAAATAGGAGCAGGAGTAGACCATTTGGCTTCTCGGACCAACCCGCCATTCAAATTGATCAAGGCTGAGCTGATTGTGGCCTTCACTCCACTTTCCTGCCTGTCCCCATAACCCTTGGCTCCCTTGTAGATCGAAAATCTGTCTAACTCTGCCTTCCGCCTATTCAGTGACTCAGTCTCCACTGCTCTCTGGGGTAGAGAATTCCAACTAACGACCCTTTGGGGGAAGAAATCCCTCCTCATCGCCATCTTAAATTATTCTGAAATTGGGCCCCCTAGTTCTAGACTCCCCAAGAGGAAACATCCTTTTAGCATCTACCCTGACAAGCCACCTCAGAATCTTATGTGGCCTGGATTTTACGCCCCCCGGTAGATGCAGCGAGTCATTTAAATCTCCATTCAGTTCGGCGGGGCCGTAACACCCTGGCCCATGTTTCGATCAGACCACCTCTCATTCTTCTAAACTCCAATGAGTATAGGCCCAGCCCACTCAACCATTCCTCATAAGACAACTACCTTTATCCTGAGAATCATCCTTGTGAACCTTCTCTGGACTGCCTCCATTGCAAGTATATCCCTCCTTAAATAAGGAGACATAAACTATATGCAATACTCTAATTGTGGTCTCACCAACACCCTGTACAGTTGCAGTAAGACTTCCCTACTTATCTCACTTGCAATAAAGGCCAATATTCCATTTGCCTCCCTAATTACTTGCTGTACATGCGTACTAACTATTTGTGTATGAGGACACCCATATCCCTCTGCGCCACAGCATTCTGTCTTTTCCCTTCATTTAAATCCTGTCCAGGAGCAATCCCTTATCCAGCATTGCCACCACTCAGGATGCTGGTGGTACTGGGGGAAAGGTGGGTGGGGAGCGGTGGGGGTGGAATGAGAGTTAACCCCTAATCGTTTAAAGTCATTCATTTTATTAAGCTCTCCCCCAAACTCCAAATCCTAAAGTACACCCTGTTCTGCCCATTAGGCTGTTCCTCTGCTTCCCTGGATGGGGCTGGGAGGAGGGGCTGGGAGGAGGGGTGGGGTGGGGGGGTGGGGGAAATCTCTGGTTGACCTTTAATCCCACTGCCCCTACCCCCACCAACTCCCCCACTCCCACCCACTCCCCCTCCCCCCACCCAGCTCCACTGCCGACTTCGGTTTATGGGCTCTGCGAACTGTCTGAGTTCGGCTGACTCCACATGAAGCAGAATGTCTGAATCCAGGGCCTGGCCTTTACCTCCAACCCCCATTTCTGTAACCTCCTCCAGTCCTCTGAGATTACAGAGGTCCTCCAATTCCAGCCCATTGCCAATTTTACTCACGTCACCACTGGCAGTTGTGCCTTGAGCTGCCTGGGCTCTAAGCTCTGGAATTCCCTCCCTAAATCTTTCTCTCTCTCTCTGCCCTCTCCCCGCCTCTCCTCTAAGACACTCCTTAAAACCTACCTCTTTGACTAAGTTTTTGGTCACCTGTCCTAATATCTCCTTACGTGGCTCAGTGTCAAACTTTGAGCCCTGAAGAAGAGTCATGTTGGACTCGAAACGTTCACGCTGTTTCTCGTCTCCACCGAAGCTGCCAGACCGATGGGGTTTTCCCAGCACTTCCTGGTTTCATTTCAGATTTCCAGCAACCACAGTATTTTGCTTTAGTCTGTTTGATAACCACTCCTCTGCCCCGGCTTGGGATGTTTTACTACCTTAAGGATGAGGGCCCAGATCTACCTGCCTCTGAAAGGTGGTGCCCTCGGAAGATGTGTTGAGAGACCCCTCGGAAATCCCGAAGCGAGGACTACACAGGAAGTGACTGGGAAAATTTAACTTCCCTTGGTGATTACCCTGTGCCTGGGACACTCTGAAACTCCGATTAAATCAGAGACTTTGGATGGTTCCGACTTACTTAGCAGCACAGTTACTCAGGAAAAGTTAGAAAGATTAAAACCAGTTCTAAATCCTGGGTAACTATACCACTGACACCACACCACCCCAACCCCCAACCCCCTACCCCCTCTCCCCCGACTACCCTCCTGACCATCCCCCAATTACCCCTCCAACCCCTCGACTTATTCCGACCCCTTCCTGAGCGGACTATCCCCCCACCACCCCAACTACAGCCACCTCCTCCACCGCACCCCACACCAACCCCCGACTTCTCACCATAGCTTGTCAAAAGTGGCTGGGACTTTCTAAACTTCCCAGTATGCGGCAGCTAGTGCCGATAAAAAGGGGAATGGCTTCACCGCCACCTGGAAGTTCCCCTTCAAGCCACTCACCACTCTGGCTTGGAAATATATCACCGTTCCTTCACTGTCGCTGGGTCAAAATACTGGAACTCCCTCCCTAACAGCACTGTGGGTGTACCTACGCCACATGGACTGCAGCGGTTCAAGAAGGCAGCTCACCACCACCTTCTCAAGGGCAATTAGGGATGGGCAGTAAATGCTGGCCTAGCCAGCGACGCCCACACCCCGTGAATGAATATTTAAAAAAATTTCCCCCCCCGATGCTCCAGCCCTGCACTGCAGGGAGCCCAGGAGCAGCTACGTTCCACGTTTCTCACAGATCCTGGGCGGAAGTTTGGGTGAGAGATGTGGAGCTCCAGGGTAAGGTATGAAAATGGGAGCAGAGGGCATTCTGACTGTGATTGCCAGCCCACGGAAGATTCAGCCCAATACGTAGATGCAACTTGTTGCCTCAGTGTTTGATGCGCAACTATTGGCCTCAGTGTCTCCACGTTCAGGAGCAGACAACCCAAGCCCCCTCACCTCCAGTAAGGATGGGTTTCAGCTAAGGTCTCTGGTGTCGTCCCATGGACAAGTCACCCTCCAGCACTCAATGTCTAAGTACTCGCTTGACAAGAGTGGTTTTCCCCCCCAGCACCTGAAGGGATCCAACCATGGGTCTGATCCCGAGCGGCTAAAGAAGAGGAGGAGAGAATTATACATGTAGGCCAGGATTTTCCGATCCTGCCAGCAGCGGGCAAAGTCGCCGGCGGAAAAGGAAAATTTGGAGAGCGACCAAAAGTTGCTCGTGATGATGCCTACCAGAAAATCCCGCTGATAGTCTTAAAATTCTTAAAAGAAGCGGTGATTTTAGTCATCGTTGTAGCTGAGATACAAGATAGTCGCTAATAACTCACTCACTTTTCCAGAACCCCTTCATCCAGTTCAGGGTCATGGGGAGTCAGAGCCTATTCCAACAGGCAATGGGCATGGTACACCCAAGACAGAGCACCAGTCCATCACAGGGCACACACTAAGGGGCAATTTAACCATAGCCCATCCAGCTAACCAGCACATCTTTGGACGGTGGGAAGAAACTAAGGCACCCCCGTAGAAACCCATATGGGGGTGAATGTGCAAACTCCACGCAGACAGACACCCGAGGTCAGGATCGAACCCGGGTTCAGTGGACCTGTGAGGCAGCAGCACTAACTACTGAGCCACAGTGTCGCCAGTCACTAATAACTCCAGGAGGGAATTCAGGAGAAACCTCTTCACCTAGAGAGCGGTGAGAATGTGGAACTCTCTACCACAGGGACTGGTTGAGGCAAGGAGCAAAGATGCATTTGCTGGGAAACTAGATAAACAAACGAGGGTGAAAGGAACAGAAGCCTAAGATGAGGGGTGAGATGAAGAGGGCTGGGAGGAGGCCGGTGTGGAGCATTAACGCCGACGTGGATGTGTTGTACGGAATGGCCTGTATCTGCTGGTAGTAGAGCCATTGTAATTCTCTGTAACAGCTCCCTGTGAAGTGATTAAGGAGGTGGGGTCTGTTTTAATTTGTGGTTCCTTTTAAGCTCTGATCCTGCCAGCTTTATTTGTGGAAAAGCCTGCTTTGTACTGCAGTGTGGGCTGAATCAGTGAAGCATGAGCCCATTTGACAAATTGCAGAGAAGCATGACCAGAGGTCACCATGTCATGTAAGCACTGCTCTTCATATCCTTCAAGCCCAGACTGGCAACCGAAACCAATAGCTATAACCGGACGCCAAACTGTTTACAGCAGCGATGTTGTGTCTTAGTACAAGAAGGAATATTACCCCGCATGCTGGCAGTCTAAAATCTAAAAAAACAAGAAAATCCTGGGGATACTCGATCAACAGGTCAGGGAGCTTTAGTGATGAGTTAACATTTCAGGTCAATTTGTCAAGACTGGGAATAGTTAGAAATGCATTAGGCTTTAGAGCGATTGAAAGGGAGGAGGGTGGGGAATAAAAACAAAAGGGAAGGTCTGTGATAGGTTGGAAGGCTAGGAGGGATTCAGTGAGAGAAGGGATAATGGCGCAAGGCCAAAGGGAGTGGTAATGGGGCAAGCGAAGAAACAAATAGTGTCTAGAGGAGGCATGAATACATAATCGTGAACAATCTACCTTAGTTACCCAGAGGGTAGTGTGAATGTGGAGCTTGTTACCACAAGGGGTATTTGAGGAAAGAGAATTTAGGGAAAGCTACAGACACACAGAAGTGAGAAAGGAATAGAAAGATATGTTGGTGGGTTACACCCATCCTCCTCTAGGTCGGTGTGATAGCCGTCTGTTTCTCCTTTGAATGAACCAGTCCTCATCCACCACCACCCTCCTCTGCCTGGCTGAACTTGTTCTCATGTCGAGCATATTCTCTTTTAACTCTGTGCACTTCCCCCGAATAAATGGATCCTAGCTGGGCCTAATTTTTGAGGGATATGTGTAACATTCTCTCTTCCGGCCCTATCTGTGCCCCCTGGCTCACCTCGTTTTTTCCAGTACATTGATGATTGTATGGATGCTGTTTCCTGCTCTCGCCCTGAACTGGAAAATTTCATCCACTTTGTTTCCAATTTGCACACTTCCCTTTTCATCACACAGTCCTCTCCCCTTCCCTTCCTTGAATTTTCTGTCTCCATTTCTCGGGATAAGCTAACGATGAATACGCAGTGGAAGCCTGCTGATTCACACAGATATCCCAGGTCCTGTAAAGAGCTCTATTCCATTCTCCCAGCTTCTCGATTTCTGTCACATCTGCTCTGATGATACAACCTTCCATACCAATACTTCCGATATGTCCTCCTTTCTCCTCAGTCTAGGGTTTTCCCTCCCCTGTGATTGACATGACTCTCCACTGTGTCCGTTCCATTTCCTGCACTTCTGTTCCCACCCCTCCCAAAACCATGATAGCATTCTGAAGGAACCGCTCTTTCCATGACACCCTGGTCCACTCCTCAGTCACCCTCTCCCTTCCCTCCGGCACCTTTCCATGCAAGCGCAGGAGATGCTAAGCCCGGCCTTTTACCTCCCTTTTCCTCACCCTCTAAGGCTCTAAACACGCCTTCCAGGTGAAACAGTGATTCACTTCTAACTCTTTCAATGTAGCGTACTGTATTCCCTGTTCGTGATGTGGTCTCCTCTACACTGGGGTGACCAAAAACAGACTGGGTGGCCGCTTTGTGGAACGCCTCTGTTCAGTCTGCAAGCGTGGCCCCGATCTCCTGGATGCTTGTCATTTTAATTTTTCACATTGCTCTCACACTAACATCTCTGTCCTCGGCCTGCTGAACTGTTCCAGTGAATTCAATGGAAGCTTGAGGAGCAGCACCTCATTTTTTTTTTGATTAATCACTTTACAGCCTTTTGGGCTCAACATTGAGTTCAACAATTTCAGTCTGTAACCTCTTTGCCCATTTTGTTCCCTTTATCTTTCTTGCTTTTGCTTTTATATCTCTCTTGCTTTTCCCTGTGTTTTCGTTTTCGGGGGGCAGTTGCTCATGATTCCGCCATTTACACCTCCTCTAGTCAAATCTTTTGTTTCTTTACTCACCATTCCCTTTATCCTTGCACCATCATGGCAATTGTCATTCAGTCTCTCCTGCCCTCCAACCTATCGCGTGTTAATGCTGAATCTGTGCTGCAGTGGAATACATGCTTTAAGTTGGTAATTAACCACAGCCACCCCTGTTTGGGGAAGGATTAGGCAATCATTGCATGCATATATTAACCAGTTGGCTCTGGGTGTCTGGGAGGAAGTGGGAGACTCTGTGACTTTCCTTTGCTGTTTTGGAAATAAACCTGTTTTAAGGTACAGGCTAGCTTTAGACTCATTCTTCCCCAAAGTACAATTATTGGATTTAACGTCACAGACTTTCCCTTTTGTCCTCTTCTCCACCCTCTCTACTTTCACTTGTTCAAAACCCATTACGTCTCTAACTTTTCCCAGTTCTGATGAAAGGCCATCGACCCGAAACATTAGCTCTGCTTCTATCTCCACAGATACTGCCAGATCTTCAGATTTACTTCCGGCCTTTTCTCTTTCCTTTTGTACTTAAGGCAACTGGAACCCTTACATGCTCCATTTAAAGGACCTCAGTGTCAGTCCTGGCCTATTGGATAGCTCATTTGTCAATCGTATAGTCGAGGATTCAAGTCCCACTTCGGAGCCCTGAGCACGAAACCTAGGTTGACGCTCTAGTGCAGTACAGAGGGAGCGCTGCACTGTCGAAGGTGCTGCCTTTTGGATGAGAAGTTAAACCGGGGCCCCGTCTGCCCTCTCAGGTGGACATAAAAGATCTCGCAGCCGCTATTCTCAAGAAGAGCCAGGGAGTTCCCCTCGGTAACTTCGCCGATGTTTATCCCTCAATCAACTGACATCATCTGCTCATTAACATATTGCTGTTTGTGGCAGATTGCTGTGTGCAAACTGGCTGCCACCCTTCCAACATTACAACTGTGACTACACTTCAAGAAGTCCGTCATTGGCTGTAAAGCATTTTGGGATGTCCTGAGGTTGGGGAGATGAGATCTTTTCTGTGCAGCAAGTTGTTATGATTCGTAGCACCCTGCCTGAAAGGGTGGTTGGTGGATTATAGGGTTGCCAACCCTCCAGGATTTCCCTGGAGTCTCCAGGGATTCAAGGTTAACCTCCTAGACACTGCTGTGAGCAACCTGTAAAAGAAAATGTTCATTAGTATCGCTGAAAAAGACATTTTGTTGAAGCTTTTAGTCTAGCCCTTATCAGGACAATCACAAGAATACCAATGTCAGGGGAAGCAACAACTTTATACCATATGGGAACAGAGTGCTGATTAGTTGGTAAGTGGACTCTGATTGGTGGGGGTGGTGCTATGGAGAATGCACCAGTTAATCGCGACTAACAGTTAACTGCCAAGCATTGTTTGGAATCTACCAATCAGAATCCTCTTACCAACCAATCAGCATTCTCTCCTCACGCAGTATAAAGTTATATTTTCCCTGACATTGGTATTCTTGCAGTTGTCCTAATGAGTGCAAGGCAAAAAGCTTCGACAAAATGTCTTTTTTCAGCAATACTCAAGTTCTGTACTACTAAATGAGCAAAATGTTCTTTGTTAAATAATTTCTTTCAAACAGAGGGGAAGTTTGTTGGACAAGACCAGGTAGTGGTTTCAGAGGTCATGTGGTGAAACCTCCAGGATAACACCTAACCAAAGTTGGCCACCCGCCTGCTGGAAGTCATTTTAATAGTAACTATCAAAAGAAAATTGGAAAATACTTGAAAAGGAGAAATTTGTAAGGTTGTAGGTAAAGATCAAGGGTCGTGAAGCTAATCAGGCAGCTCTTTCAAAGAGGCAGCACAATAGCGGTGGGCTGAATGTCCTCCTCTTCTACATCATTCTGTCAAGTATGTTCTCTTTTATTAAGCTGCATTGAGGAAGCGGGTAATTGGCGACCATAGTCGACTAAAATGGTGTTGGGTGAACATTTATCCTGGTGCATGAAGCCCCTGTGACAAAAGGGAAAGTGCTCTGCTCTAGGCTGAAATGACAAAGTGATGACAATTATTGACTGAAAAGTGATTGATCACCCAGTCCCATCACGGGTCAGGGAGCCCCGTGAGAGATAAAATATGGAGTAAAATTGATTATGCTCAGGTCCTTTCCACACTAGGGTTCTGGTGTAAATTGACGCACCCTCAGGACAGACCCTATATTGAAAACTTCCCGACTTTGGCAAAGACCCGGTTGGTAAGCACACTGCTTGATGAGGTGCCGGGCCCAACTGAGCTTTCTGTGTACAGGACAAAGCTGGGCAATTTTCCACATTGCTGGGTAGATGCCGGTGTTGTAGCTGTACTGGAACAGCTTGACTAGGGGTATAGCAAGTTCTGGAGCACAAGTCTTCAGTACTATTATCTGAATATTTTCAGGGTCCATAGCCTTTGCAGTATCCAGTGCCTTCAGCCATTTCTTGATATCACATGAAGTGAATTGAATTGGCTGAAGACTGACATCTGTGATGCTGGGGACCTCCGGAGGAGGCCGAGATGGATCATCCACTCTGCACTTCT
The DNA here is from genome assembly GCF_964194155.1 of Cetorhinus maximus. Classification (NCBI taxonomy): domain Eukaryota; kingdom Metazoa; phylum Chordata; class Chondrichthyes; order Lamniformes; family Cetorhinidae; genus Cetorhinus; species Cetorhinus maximus. The sequence goes on from NC_135899.1 coordinate 2,622,205, forward strand.
GGCTGAAGATTCTTGAAAACGCTTCAGCCTTATCTTTTGCACTGATGTGCTGGGCTCCCCTTTCATTGAGGATGGGGATATTTGTGGAGCATCATCCTCCAATGAGTTGTTTAATTGTCCACGACCATTGACGACTGGATGTGGCAGGACTGCAGAGCTTAGATCTGATCCGTTGGTTGTGGGATCGCTTAACTCTGTCTATCACTTGCTGCTGATGCTGTTTGGCATGCAAGTAGTCCTGTTTTATAGCTTCACCAGTTGGCACCTCATTTTTAGGTATGCCAGGTGCTGCTCCTGGCATGCCCTCCTGCACTCTTCATTGAACCATGGTTGATCCCCTGGCTTTATGGTAATGGTAGAGTGCCAAGGCATGAGGTTACAGATTGTGTTTGAGTACAATTCTGCTGCTGCTGATGGCCCACAGCACCTCATGGATGCCCAGTCTTGAGTTGCTTGATCTGTTTGAAATCTAACCCATTTAGCACGATGTTAGTGCCACACAACACGATGGAGGGTGTCCTCAATGTGAAGACGGTACTTTGTCTCCACGAGGACTATGCGGTGGTCATTCCTACTGATACCATCATGGACAGATGCATCTGCGGCAGGCAGTTTGGTGAGGATGAGCTCAAGCGTGTTTAGGTACATAAGTCATTGAAGATGGCAGGACAAGTTGAGAGTGTGATTAATGAAGCATACAATATCCTAGGCTTTTATAATAGTGGCATAGAGTACAAAAGAAAGGATGTTATGTTAAACCTTTATAAAACACTGGTTCAGCCTTAACTGGAGTATTGTGTACAGTTCTGGGGCACCGCAATTTCGGAAGGATGTGAAGGCATCAGAGAGAGTGCAGAAAAGATTCAGGAGAACAGTTCCAGGGACAAGGAGCTTCAGTTACTTGGTTGTATTGGAGAAGCTAGGCCTGTTCTCCTTGGGGGAAAAGAAAGTTGAGAGGAGATTTGATAGAGGTATTCCAAACATGAGGGGTCTGGACATAGATAGGGAGAAGCTGTTCCCATTGGTGGAAGGATCGAGAACCAGAGGACAGCAATTTAAGGTAATTGACAAAAAGAGCGAAGGTGACATGAGGAAAAACTTTTTTTATACAGCGAGTGGTTAGGATCTAGAAAGCACTGCCTGAGAATATGGCGGAGGCAGATTCAATCATGGCTTTCAAAAGAGAATTGGAATATTGTCTGAAGAGGAAAAATGTGCAGGGCTATGGGAATAAGGTGGGGGAGTGGCACATGGTGCCTTGCTCTTGCAGAGAGCTGGTACAGACATGATGGGCCAAATGGCTTCCTTCTGTGCTGTAACCATTCTATGATTCTAAGGGCTAATTGTTCAGCAACCGGGTTATGGTGATTGAAGAGTTAATGCTTCAGTAGCTGTGTTAGGAGTGATCGAGAGGTTAACTGTTTAGTAGCGGTGCTGGGGTGAACAAAGGGTTAATGGTTTGATAACAGAATTGAGCTATTTGGAGGGTTAATCATTCAGCCATTGGCTGGGGAACATTTCTTTAGAATGTGACTGAATTGTATTTTTTTTTCTATCATTGACGTTTTATTTTTCACCAGACCTCATGCTCCTCAGGCACCAGAGTTCAGGAGCGACCTGATGGGAGCATCTGAGCTCTGTACACTCTCACCTCAAGCCATGCTCGATCAGCTTCCCTGACCCCAGCTGCCCTGTGCCTGCTTCCACTCCCTCACATCTGCCTGTTGTTTGTTAGCCTTGACTTGTGAGTGTTGCCAAATATTTAATCGGAGCGGGTTGTGAATGAGCCTGCCTGATCCACTCCATCCGCTGCACATGGAAGGAATCCAAATGACAGATGGAGAAGTTTAATGCCCTTCGTACACAAACTCAGTGAAGCAGTGTACTTCTCAAACAGCTGTGCACACAGTCTCTCTCTGTCTGATGTATATATAATATGCTGATCCTCCTTCTGTATATACAGCTCCAGTCTCACTGATATATAATACACTGACTCTCCCTCTGTATATACAGCTCCAGTCTCACTGATATATAATATACTGACCCTCCCTCTGTATATACAGCTCCAATCTCTCTGATATATAATACACTGACTCTCCCTCTGTATATACAGCTCCAATCACTGATATATAATACACTGACTCTCCCTCTGTATATACAGCTCCAATCTCACTGATATATAATATACTGAACCTCCCTCTGTATATACAGCTCCAATCTCACTGATATATAATATACTGACCCTCCCCCTGTATATACAGCTCCAATCTCACTGATATATAATATACTGACCCTCCCTCTGTATATACAGCTCCAATCTCACTGATATATAATATACTGACTCTCCCTCTGTATATACAGCTCCAATCTCACTGATATATAATATACTGACCCTCCCTCTGTATATACAGCTCCAGTCTCACTGATATATAATACACTGACCCTCCTTCTGATTATATACAGCTCCACTCACTGACATATAATATACTGACCATCCCTCTGTATATACAGCTCCAATCTCACTGATATATAATATACTGACTCTCCCTCTGTATATACAGCTCCAATCTCACTGATATATAATATACTGTCCCTCCCTCTGTATATACAGCTCCAATCTCACTGATATATAATATACTGACTCTCCCTCTGTATATACAGCTCCAATCTCACTGATATATAATATACTGACCCTCCCTCTGTATATACAGCTCCAATCTCACTGATATATAATACACTGACTCTCCCTCTGTATATACAGCTCCACTCACTGACATATAATATACTGACCCTCCTTCTGATTATATACAGCTCCAATCTCACTGATATATAATATACTGACCATCCCTCTGTATACACAGCTCCAATCTCTCTGATATATAATATACTGACCCTCCCTCTGTATATACAGCTCCTCTCACTGATATATAATATGCTGAGCCTCCCTCTGTATATACAGCTCCAATCTCTCTGATATGCAGCATACTGAGTCTCCCTCCATATGTACAGATCCACATTGATACATAACATACTAAGCCTCCCACTGAATGTATAGCTCCAATCTGCCTGCTACAGGGCACAAAATAATGATCCTGAAAGCAATGTTTAGGTCAAATAAAATCCAAAAAAAAAGTGTGATGGAATACTCTCCACTTGCCTGGATGGGTGTAGCTCCAACAACACTCAAGAAGCTCGACACCATCCAGGACGAAGTAGCCCGCTTGATTGGCACCCCATCCACCAACTTAAACATTTACTTCCTCCACCACGACACATGATGGTAGCAGTGTTTACCATCTACAAGATGCACTGCAGCAACTCATTGACAGCACCTTCCAATCACGTGACCTATACCACCGAGAAGGACAAGGAGTGCAGTTGCAGGGGAACACCACCACCTCCAAGCTCCACACCAATCTGACTTGCAACTACATCACCGTTCCTTCACTGTCGCTGAGTCAAAATCCTGAAACTCCCTCCCCAACAGCACTGTGGGTGTCCCTTCATCACAGGGGCTGCAGCAGTTCATGAAGGCAGCTCCGCATCACCTTCTCAAGGGCAATTAGGGATGGGCAATAAATGCTGGTCTTGCCAGTGATGCTCACATCCCGTGAAAGAATAAAAGAAAAACATGGCTCTGCTGGACTTAAGCACAGAATACATAATGATCCTTGGAGGAAATCTTCCTTGCAGAATGACAGCTCTGGGGCTTCTGGCTAAAGCAACCCAGTGTGCTGGCAGAGGTGAAGACCAATGATAGGAACTCACTCATTCAGTATCTTCTCATTCCCATCACCTGTGGAAGAGGTCTAAATGAGTGTGCTGCACACATTCAGGCCAGTTATAGGAACATTGGACTTAGGTGCAGGAGGCGGCCATTCAGCCTCTGGAGCCTGCTCCTTCATTCAATAAGATCATGGTTGTGGTCTCAACTCCACTTTGCCCTCTGCCCCTCCATAACCCTTGACTTCCTTGTCGATCAAAAATCTAACTCAGCCTTGAATAAATTCAATGATCCAGCCTCCACTGCCCTCTGAGAGAAAAAATTTCACCGCATCTCCATCTGAAAATGGAGACCTCTTCTTCTTAAACAGCATTGTCTAGAGGGGAGACAGTGATGTAGCAATAATGGGCTTAAGCACTGAGCATGTAATGCTGTACATAGTCACTGAACTAGTAATCCAGAAGCCCAGGCTAATTCTCTGGGGACATGGGTACAAATCCTGCCATCGCAGCTTGGTGGAATTTAAATTCAATTAATAAAAGTGAATAAATCTGGAATTGAAAGTTAGTCTCGGTAACAGTGACCATGAAACCATTGTCAATTGTCATGAACACCCATCTGGTTCACTAATGTCCCGTAGAGAAGGAAATCTTCCATCCTTACATGGTCTGGCCCACATGCGAATCCAGACCCGCAGAAATGGCCCTCTGAAACGGTGATGATAAGCCACTCGGTTCAAGGGCAAATAGGGATGGGCAACAAATGCTGGCCTTGCCAGTGAAGCCCACATCCCATGAAAGAATAAATAGATAAAAAGTTTTAGTCACCCCCACAAGTGGAAACATCCTCCTGTTATCTATTTTGTCAAGTCTCCTCAGGATCTGATATGTTTCAATAAGATCACCTCTCATTCTTCTAAACTCCAATGGCTGTAGGCCCAACCTGTTCAACCTTTCTTCATAAGATAAGCCCTTCATCACAGGAGTGAGTCCATGTGAACTTTCTCTAAATTGCTCCTAACACTAATTATATCTTTTTTTCAAATAAGGGGACCAAAAATGTACATAGTATTCCAGGTGTGGTCTCACCACAGCTGCACCCTACATTTATATTCCATTCCCCTTGCAATAAACACCAACTTTCATTACAAACATATGAACATACGAAATAGGAGCAGGAGAAGGCCATTCGGCCCCCTGAGCCTGCTCTGCTATTCAATAAGATCATGGCTGATCTGTTTGTATCCCAACATTCCCATCTATCTCTGATAACCTTTGATCCCCTTGCCTAACAAGAATCTATCTATCTCCACCTTAAAGGTATTCAATGACCCCGCCTCCACCACCTTCTGAGGCAGAGAATTCCAAAGTGGCACAACCCTCTGAGAGAAAAAATTCTCCTCATCTCTGTCCTGAAAGGGCAGCCCCTAATTTTAAAACAGTGACCTCTAGTTCTGGACTCACCCACAAGAGCAAACATCATTTCGATGTCCACCTTGTCAAGGCCATTCGGGATCTTATATACTTCAATCAAATCACCCCTCACTCTTCTAAACCTCCAGTGGCAACAAGCTCAGCCTGTCCAACACGTCCTAGTAAGACAACCCACTCATTCCAGGTATCAATCTAGTAAACCTCCTCTGAACCACCTCTAATGCATTTACATCCTTCGTTAAAAAAGGAAAGCAAAACTGCACACAGTATTCGAGATTCCATTTGTCTCCCTAATCACTTGCTGTACCTGTATCCTAACTTTTTGTGACTCATGCACTACCCCTTTTCCACAATAGTAATCAGGGTTCTGTCATAGGGCCCCGATTTCCACATTAAAGGGGCCTGTCACCTATTACAGGCAGGTGCTTTGGACACACAGCAACCGGTCTCTTTAGAAAGGGATGCCTATGCCTTGTTGCTGGTGATAAGGCTGTGGGCCCCATTGCAGGTTCTGTAATGTCCCGGCATCGCAGTGAAAAGCAACATTACCATCGTTCCGAGAGCAGATGGAAGGGGAACTGAGCAGGGCTTCCCTCTCCGAGTCTGAATCAATAGGTTGACAGCCGGGCTAGGGTGGTGCCTTTGTTGCACTGAGCACAGTGTCAAAGACTTACACAGGAGGAGCTTCCTTTGGACAGCCATCCCTGTTGTCACACCAACAACAACTGGCATCTATACAGCACCTTTACCATATTACATATGTCCCAAGACACTTTTGTTAAGGAACAAAATTTGACACTGAGCCATATAAAGAGATATTATAAGACAGCTTGGTCAAAGTTGTGGATTTTAGAGCGTCTTAAAGGAGGTGAGAGAGTTGGAGGGGCTTAGAGACGGAATTGAGAATTTAGGGCCCGGGCAGCTGACATCACGCCCACCAATGGTGGAGTGGTGGAAGTGGGCGATGGACAAGAGGTCAGACTCGGAGGAACGCAGATGTCTCACTGAGCTGTTGCCAAGAGAATCTAGGAAGCTGGTGATTTCAGTCAGTGCCAAACCTTTGGCGCTTTAACAATCCCCTTTTCTCTTCTGACTAGACCATGAGGGCACGGGAATCAGCCGCTCCCAGAGCATTGCCACCTCCATTGCCCGGGGTGCCCTGCACAGGAGCTGCCAGGGCCGTAACGAACTCAGGCGGCACACCATAGCCAACGGCATTGACTATGACATGGTAAGTGCGACCGAGGGAGTGCGGTAGTAACATAAAAACAGGAGGAGGCCATTCAGCCCCTTGAGCCTGTTCCACCATTCAATAAAATCATGGCTCATCTGCAGCCTCGCTCCATATACTTCCCTTTGGCTCTTATCCCATAACACCTTTGGTTGTCAAAAAACTATCAACCTCAGTTTTAAAACTAACAATTGATCTAGTACCAATTGCTGACTGGGAAAGGGAGTCCCAAACTTCCGCCACTCTTTGTGTTTAGCAACGTTTCCTAATTTCACTCCTGATTTTTACACTACACCCACCCTCCCCACTCCAGACCGACATCAACTCATGGGAATAGTTTACTTCTATCCACCTTATCTGTTCACATAATATCTTGAAAATTTTGATCAAATCAGCCCTAAACCTTCTAAATTCTACAGAATACATCCCTAGTTTGTGTAATGTACTCTCTTAATCTAACCTCTTGGTCCAGGTAGCATTCTGGTGAATCTATGCTGCACTCCCTCTGAGGTCGAGACATTCTTCCTAAGACGCGGTGCTCAGAACTGCTTACAGTTACTCCAGGTCCGATCTAGCCTGACTCTTACCCCCTAGGATTCTAGTCTTCTAGAGATAAAGACGAGCATGCCATTGCGCTTATTGATTATTTTCTGTATCGGTTCATGACATTCATGTAACATGCCAATATCCCTTTATATAACTTTCGCCCCCAATTATTGCCATGTTTCCTCCGTTGCATTGTTTTTCCCATTACCCTGATTCTCCCATTGTGATGCTCTGTTCCCATAACCCCGCTTTCCCTCCATTTCTCTCCTCTTCCACCATTACCCTGCTCTCCCCCATTATCCTGCTCTCCCCCATTACCCTGCTCTCCCCCATTACCCTGCTCTCCCCCCCATTACTCCGCTCTCCCCCTTATCCTGCTCTCCCCCATTACCCTGCTCTCCCCCATTACCCCGCTCTCCCCCATTACCCCGCTCTCCCCCATTACCCCGCTCTCCCCCATTACCCTGCTCTCCCCCATTACCCTGCTCTCCCCCATTACCCCGCTCTCCCCCATTACCCCGCTCTCCCCATTACCCTGCTCTCCCCCATTACCCTGCTCTCCCCCATTACCCTGCTCTCCCCTATTACCCCGCTCTCCCCCATTACCACGCTCTCCCCCATTACCCTGCTCTCCCCCATTACCCTGCTCTCCCCCATTACCCCGCTCTCCATTACCCCGCTCTCCCCATTACCCTGCTCTCCCCCATTACCCTGCTCTCCCCCATTACCGCGCTCTCCCCCATTACCCCGCTCTCCCCATTAACCTGCTCTCCCCATTACCCTGCTCTTCCCATTACCCCACTCTCCTCCATTACCCTGCTCTCCCCCATTACCCCGCTCTCCCCCATTACCCTGCTCTCCCCCATTACCCTGCTCTCCCCCATTACCCCGCTCTCCCCCATTACCCCGCTCTCCCCATTACCCTGCTCTCCCCCATTACCCTGCTCTCCCCCATTACCCTGCTCTCCCCCATTATCCCGCTCTCCCCCATTACCACGCTCTCCCCCATTACCCTGCTCTCCCCCATTACCCTGCTCTCCCCCATTACCCCGCTCTCCATTACCCCGCTCTCCCCATTACCCTGCTCTCCCCCATTACCCTGCTCTCCCCCATTACCCCGCTCTCCCCCATTACCCCGCTCTCCCCATTAACCTGCTCTCCCCATTACCCTGCTCTCCCCATTACCCCGCTCTCCTCCATTACCCTGCTCTCCCCCATTACCCCGCTCTCCCTCCAGTTCCCTGCTCTCCCCTATTACCCTGCTCTCCCCCATTACCCTGCTCTCGCCCATTACCCTGCTCTCCCCCATTACCCCGCTCTCCCCCATAATGCCGCTCTCCCCCATTACCCTGCTCTCCCCCATTACCCTGCTCTCCCCTATTACCCTGCTCTCCCCCATTACCCTGCTCTCCCCCATTACCCCGCTCTCCCCCATTACCCCGCTCTCCCCCATTACCCTGCTCTCCCCCATTACCCTGCTCTCCCCATTACCCTGATCTCCCCCATTACCCTGCTCTCCCCATTACCCTGCTCTCCCCCATTACCCTGCTCTCCCCCATTACCCTGATCTCCCCCATTACCCTGCTCTCCCCCATTACCCTGCTCTCCCCCATTACCTTGCTCTCCCCCATTACCCTGCTCTCCCCATTACCCTGCTCTCCCCCATTACCCCGCTCTCCCCCATTACCCTGATCTCCCCCATTACCCTGCTCTCCCCCATTACCCTGCTCTCCCCATTACCCCGCTCTCCCCCATTACCCTGCTCTCCCCCATTACCCCGCTCCCCCCATTACCCTGCTCTCCCCCATTACCCTGCTCTCCCCATTATCCTGCTCTCCCCCATTACCCCGCTCTCCCCCATTACCCCACTCCCCCTCATTACCCTGCTCTCCCCCATTACCCCGCTCTCCCCCATTACCCCGCTCCCCCTCATTACCCTGCTCTCCCCCATTACCCCGCTCTCCCCCATTACCTCGCTCTCCCCCATTACCCTGCTTTCCCCATTACCCTGCCCTCATCCACTACCCCACTCACCCCCATTACCCCACTCACCCCCCATTACCCCACTCTCCTCCATTACCCTGCTCTTCCCCCATAATGCTGCTGTCCCCCATTACCCTGCTCTCCCTCCAGTTCCCCACTCTCTCCCATTACCCCACTCACCCCCCATTACCCCACTCTCCCTCCATTACCCTGCTCTCCCTGCATTACCTTGTTCTCCCTCAGTTATGGTCCTCTGCCCTCATTACCCTGCTTAGCACCACCCCCCTATCCCTGCCCCCCCCATCACCGAAGTCCTCAGCCCGTGCCTGTGAAGGGTTACCGATAAGATTGAACAAGGATATGAAACAGTCCAATGTGGAAGACGCTAGTGACAACAGGACCTCCAATGTGGGCACGTTGGCCTGTCAAATCCCTCCAGGCAACGACGCACTCTCCTGTGGCGTCTGCCTATGATGCCTGAGGGGAATTCTGGATGAGGTATCCCAGGGAACAAGGTCATCCATCCAGTTGGCTGCTAATTAGACCGAGTCCTAATGAAGTCCTATGGGAGCAGAGCCAGACACTCTGACAGCTGCAACACAAGGGCATCCTCCCTCCCTCTCTCTCTCTCTCTACACTGTCGGAGAAAGCAAGGAAATTATTCCACAAATCTAAAAGAGCAACAGTAATTTGTCACAAACACATGCTGGGCCGGTGGGATTTACAAGGCCTCAGATTTATAGAGGTCATTAGGATGAAGGTTGCCATGGAGATGAGAGAAGAGCTCAGCCTGCCAGGACCACCACCCACCAACCACCACCCCCCACCCCACCCACCCCCAACCCCACCACCAAATTAATATTTAAGTTTGTTTAAAGCTTTCACAGCCCTTGTTTTGAATTCCGTCCGCCTGTATCATTCTGTTTGCGGCCTGTCGAATTTTTATTCATTAATGTGATGTGAACGTTGCTGGCAAGGACTTTGACCCAGCAACAGTGAAGGAACGGTGATATAGTTTCAAGTCAGGATTGTGACTATCTGAGAGACAACACCTCTGACTGTGCAGTACTCCCTCAGCACTGCTCCTTGAACAGTGCAGCGCTCCCTCAGTACTGCCCCTCCAACAGTGCAGCACTCCCTCAGTACTGACCCTCTGACAGTGTAGCTCTCCCTCAGTACTGACCCTCTGACAGTGCAGCACTCCCTCAGTACTGACCCTCTGACAGTGCAGCACTCCCTCAGTACTGACCCTCTGACAGTGCAGCACTCCCTCAGTACTGACCCTCTGACAGTGCAGCACTCCCTCAGTACTGACCCTCTGACAGTGCAGCACTCCCTCAGTACTGACCCTCTGACAGTGCAGCACTCCCTCAGTACTGACCCTCTGACAGTGCAGCACTCCCTCAGTACTGCCCCTCCAACAGTGCAGCACTCCCTCAGTATTGACCCTCTGACAGTGCAGCACTCCCTCAGTACTGCCCCTCCAACAGTGCAGCGCTCCCTCAGTACACCTCCTGCGACAGTCCAGCACTCCCTCAGTAGTGCCCCTCCAATAATGCAGTGCTCCTAGTACTGCACAGAAAGTGTCAGCCTTGATGACACATTCAAGTCTCTAGAGTGGGACTTAAGTCAAAATTTTCTGAGGCTGGGGGTGAGAGTCAGACCCGTTGACATCACATCGTGGGCAAGGAGAGAGGTGGGAAATTGTGTAAGAGAGAACTTGTACCTCTCTAACACCTTATATGGCCACCAGATGTCCCAAAGCTCTTTATAGCCAATGAAACCTAGTCACTGATGTAACAAAACTATCTGAGCACTGAAGAGGAAATTCTGACCCATTCAGCAGATTTGACTTCAATTGGATATACTTGAACATGAATTGAAGCAGGAACAGCATTCAGAACTGAATAAGTAGTGAATCAGACTGAAACAAAGAAACTCTCAGCTAATGATCATCACATTCACAAACAATGAACAAAGCTTCTTTCCGTGTGCAGGACTGCTGCTCTCTGGAGGCTCAGATTATACTGCAGTTACAGGAACAGCTTCTGTGCCAGCTGATCTACACTGGACACCATCTCCTCCATACGCCAACTACAAGAGAAATGCAGTGAACAGGGTATAACTATTTCGTAGATCTCAATAAGGCATTCAACACTGTCAACAGAGCAGAACTCTACAAGATTTTGGGGAAAATTGGCTGCCCACCAAAGCTCTTCCATCTGATCTGCTCTTTCCATGACAGCATGTTCGATGGCTCCACTTCCGACAGTTTCAGAGTGAAGAATGGAGTGAAACAGGGTCGTGTCCTAGCCCCCACTCTGCTTGGCATCTTCTTCTCTGTGCTCCTGACCTTTGCCTTCCCTGCAGGCATGGAAGGAGTCCACTTGCACACTGGATCAGATGGCAAGCTCTACTATAATCCATCAAGACTGAAAATGAAGATAAAAACACATTGCGTCCTGATCAGTGAACTCCTCTAAACTGATGATGCTGCGCTCGGCACCCACACAGAAACTCAGCCACAAGGAGTCATGGACTGTGTCTCCCATCAGCCTCAAGAAAACCGTGGCCACGGGACAAGGTGTTGCATCTCTGCCCCCCCGATCACTAAATAACACCCCATTGGAAGTGGTTAGCAAACTCTCGGTTGCATGGTGGCCTAAGGTCTATAAGGCCTGTGTTCTCAGCACCTTGCTGTATGGACAACTTACAGCCACTAGCAAAAGAAGCTCAACAATATCCATCTTTGCTGCCTGCGGTATATCCTAACAGGACAAAATCAGGATTGCGGCAGCCCCCTCAAACTCAGAGCTCCAAAGTGTGTTAGCACTCATCAGACAGAGGCAGGCTTAGGTGGACCAGGTGGTGCTGTCATGGAAGGAGCAGATCAGATCAGGATGAAGATGGTCGTATACCCAAGGACTTTCTCTATGGTGAGGTAGCTGGAGCCAGATGACCAGTAGGGTCCCAAAGCTCCACTTCAAGGATGCCAGCAGAATCATGTATCCAAAGGGCAGGTTCAGGGAGATGGACCGTGCTCTCCCTCAGCTGGTATAATGACCCATGTCAGCTACTACTATTGCTCCTCATCAACATCCCAACATTAATTCCTTGTGGCTGCATCAAGATGTCAGTTATAGCTCATTGGGTAGCACTTTCCCCTCTGGATCAGAAGTCCAGGAGTTCAACTCCCACTCCAGCAATCTGAGCACAAAATCTATGCTGTTGAATGTGTTATCTTGTGAATGAGATTCACTCCACATGACATCAAGAAATGGCTGATGGCACTGGATCCTGCAAATGCTATGGGCCTTGACAACATTCCTGGCAGTAGTACTGAAGACTTGTGCTCTGCCACTAGCCGCACCCCTAGTCAAGCTGTTCCAGGACACTACTGGCATCTGAGCAGCAATGTGGAAAATTGCCCAGGTGTGTCCTGTACACAAAAAGCAGGACAAATCCAATCTTGCCAATTACTGCCCGATCAGTCTACTCTCCATCATCAGTAAAGTGACGGGAGGTGTTGTAGACAGTGCTATCAAGAGGCAATTACTCAGCAATAACCTTCTCACTGACACTTTGTTTGAGTTCCGCAAGGACAATTAGCTCCTGACCTCATTACGGCCTTGGTCCAAAGAAGGACAAAAGAGCTGAACTCAAGGGAAGAGGTGTGAGTGACTGTCCTTGACATCAAGGCAGCAGTTGTCTGAGTATGGCATCAAAAAACCCTGGGAAAATTGGATTCAGTGAGAATCAGACTCTCCACTGTTTGGAGTCTTGCCTAGCACAAAAGAAGATGGCTGTGGCTTTGAAAGGTCAATTATCTCAGTTCCAAGGCGCCACTGCAGGAGTTCCTCAGGGTAGTGTCCTCAGCCTAACCATCTTCAGCTGCTTCATCAATGACCTTCAGTCCACATAAGGTCAGAAGTGGGGATGTTTGCTGATCATCATGGCATATTCTGTAACATTCACAACTCCCCAGATACTGAAGCAGTCCTTGTTTATATGCAGCAAGACCTGGACAGGTTGACAAGTGGTAAGTAACATCCGCACCATACAAATTTCAAGCAGTGAACATCTACAACAAGAGATAATTTAAGCATCGCACCTTGTCATTCAATGGCATTACCATCACTGAATCCCCAACCATCAACATCCTGGGGGCATTGACCAGAAACTGAACTGGACCAGCCATATAAATACTGTGGCTACAAGAGCAGATCAGAGGCTGGGAATCCTGCGGCGAGTAACTCGCTTCCTGACTCCCCAAAGCCTGTCCACCATCTACAAGGCACAAGTCAGGAGTGTGATGGAATACTCCCCACTTTCCTGGCTGAGTGCAGCTCCAACAACACTCAAGAAGCTTGACACCATCCAGGACAAAGCACGGCGCCTGATTGGCACCACATCTACAAACATTCACTCCCTCCAGCAGTGTGTAACATCTACGGGATCCACTGCAGGAATTCATCAAGGCTCCTTCAGCAGCATCTTCCAAACCCACAACCACTACAGTCTAGAGGGACAAGGGCGGCAAATAGATGGGAACACCACCACCTGGAAATTCCCCTCCAAGCCACTCACTATCCTGACTTGGAAATATATCGCCGTTCTTTCACTGTGGCTGGGTCAAAATCCTGGAACTCCCTCCCTAACAGCACTGTGGGTGTACCTACAACACATGGACTGCAGCGGTTCAAGAAGGCGGCTCACCACCACCTTCTCAAGGGCAAATTGGGATGCTCAATAAATTCTGGCCCAGCTAGTGAACTCCACATTCCGCAAAAATATAAAAACAACTCAATCCCCATCCGATCTCTCAGGTAGGTATTAAGGATTGACAAAAAACAGGGGCGTTCTCCCTGGTGTCCTGGTCAATATTTACCCCTCAAATAATGCCTGGAAACAAATTATCTGGTAACATCTGGCTGTGTGCAATTTGGCTGCCATGTTTTCCACAGTGCAACAGTGACTACATATCAAAAAGCAATCCCTGGCCTGTTTAGGATGTTTGGAGGTTGTGTGCTGGTGCGATAAAGTGCAAGTTCTTCCCAGATGACTCATTCAGCTGGTAGGAGTCACTTCAATCACAAATGCAAGAAAAAAAGCTCTAATTTTGCATGCAGGAGCTAGTTTTATGGAAAGCAACTCTTCCTGGTAAAACTATATATTGTGCAATAGCTGGCACATTCCTGGTTAGTGCTGTGGTTTTCCTCATGTCCACTATAGCTCCATACCTGCACCACACATCAGGAAGTATTAGCATCTTAAAGGAGGAGGGAGAGGGAGGCAGAGAGGTTTAGGGAGGGCATTCCAGAGATTATACTCCAGGCAGCTGAAGGTACCAGTGGTGGAATGGTAAAAATCCAGGATGCATAAAGGCTAGGATTGGAAGATGATCTTAGAGGGTTGCAGGGGTGGGAGAGATTATAGAGATAGGGAGGGCAGCGGGATCGGAGGGCAGGGGTGGGGGTGCGTGGTTTGAGGCAACGGAAGATGAAATTTCTTAGATTGTATTTAGACAAAGTATATTTGGAGCCTAATGGAGGAACTGTTAACACTCTCAAAATGGGTGGGCAGTATGAATAAATGGCCCAGGCTGTAACAAGCTGCCGCATGGAGTGCTTTTCTCTCCCTTTGTCTCTCCACAGTTGAAGCAGATGAAGGAGCTGGAGCGTGAGCGTGATGCCCTCTTGCACGGGCTGGAGGTGGTTGAGCAGGCACGGGACTGGTACCATCAGCAGATCCACACTGTGCACCAGAGGCAGAAGCATGTCAGGCAGGGCTTCGGAAGCAAGGTGAGTTCTGACATGGCCGTAGCTAGTGCCGCCTGACTGCTGGGCGCAGAGAATTCCTCCCTCTCCCACCGTCACCACCCCGCTGCACCAACCCAACTCTGCCTCTGTGCCATTTCATGCAGCACCCAGTTACATGGCTTCACTCAATATCGGCAGAGCCAGCCTATGGCCTGGCAGCTGCATTCCAATCCTCAAATCAGAGTCAGATCATCCTGGAGCATGGATCCCCGGGTCCTGGCTCTAAATTCCGGGTTACTATCCAGTACTAATGGCCAGTGGGTGTAGCTACCTCCTATTCCTACCTCCCCAACCCCACCACCACTCCCATATGGGCCACCGGAGCCCCCACTTTATATGACTATTAATGCCCGGCATAAAGTTGGGGGGTGGTGGGGGGGTGGGGGGAGTGTTCACATCACAGCCTGTCAGACCGGTAATCAGCCTTTTTTTTATTCATTGGATGTGGGCATCACTGGCTCGGCCAGCATTTTTTGCCCATCCCTAATTGCCCTCACTCAGAGAGCATTTTTAAGTGTCAACCACATTGCTGTGGGTCTGGTGTCACACATAGGCCACACCAGGTAAGGATGGCAGATTTCCTTCCCTAAAGGAGGGTATTCATGAAGCAGGTGGGTTTTTTACAACATTCAGCAATGGATTCATGGTCATCATTAGGCTTTTAATTCCAGATTTTTATTGAATTCAATTTTAACCGTCTGCCATGGTGGGATTTGAACTCAAGTCCCTAGAGCATTACACTGGGTCTCTGGAATACTAGTCCAGTAACAATACCATTATGCCACTGCCTGTGAGTCCTTCCACTATCTCACACTGTTTCCAAGGGAACTGTACAAAGTGACACGGTATCAGTGAGGAGATTGGGATTTGAGTTCAGTGTATCACTGGGTGGCTGAACATTTCCTACTTGTCCACTTTATGAAAGGGCCTGAATAATCATGTCAGGGCCCCGTGCCCTTTCTCACACAACTTAATTTCCAACCATATGTGGGTGACCATGTCATTCAGGCATTATATAAGATTGACAACCTGATGGTGTCATAATAATGACCCAATGATGTTATGTTAACAGCCGGTTGGTGTCATAATGATAACATTCAATCACTTGATAGTACAGAATTAGAATATTGCTGAAAAGTGAGACAGATTGCCGAAGCTTTTAGTCTAGCACCCATCAGGACAAACACAAGAATACCAAATTTCAAACGATCACAACAATACTACAGGGGTATAAGGGTTGACAAGTTGATTGGTTGAGAAGTCGACTCTGTTTGGCTGAGGCGTTGCTAAGGTGAAAGCAACGGGGAAACATGCTCCCCAAGCTCCCTGGTAATTCAAAAAAGGCACAAGGCTTGACCATATTCCTTTTGTTTGCAGGGAAGTGCCCCTGAGTATAAATGGATGTCAATTCTAGCTTGGCTGAACCAATTAAATAGCACATTCCTTCGTTGTCTGTAATAGGCAGAATACAGACCGTACTCAATCAGCACGTGTTTGCAAAACCCAAAACAAAATGTCTATTGTTAGATGTGATTCCGTGATTGGGCAGCACTTGCTGAACAATCCTAAGTGCGCTAATAGTTACACTGACAACCAAATTAAGATATTCAGTCGAGCTTGTAACATGGCTCATTTACGCTTGCTAGAAGTGACAGTCACATACACCCAGTCTCTGTAAACAAAAGGAATATGTTCAAGCCTTGTGCCTTTTTTTTGAATTACCCGAAAGCTTGGGGAGCTTAGAGTTCTCTTTTGCTTTCCACATGGCAAAGCCTCCGCTGATCAGAGTTAATTTGCCAACATAAAAATTAAGAGCAGGAGTAGGCCACTCAGCCCATCGAGCCTGCTCTGACATTCGATAAGATCATGGCTGATCTGATTGTGTCCTCAACTCCGCATTCCAGCCTACCACCGATAACATTTGTATCCCTTGTTAGTCAAGAATCTATCTCCCTGTGCCTTAAAAGTATTCAATGACCCAGCCTCCACAACTCTCTGGGGAAGGGAGTTCCGTAAAGTCACAACCCTCTGAGAGAAAAAAATTCTCCTCATCTCCATCTTAATTAGGAGACCCCCTATTTTTAAACAGTGTCCCCTAGTTCTAGATTCTCCCCCAAGAGGAAACATCCTCTCCACATCCACCCTGTCAAGACTCCTCAGGATCTTAAAGGCTTCAATTAAGCCGCCTCTTACTCTTCTAAATTCCACTGGATACAAGCCTAACCTGTCCAACCTTTCCTCATAAGACAACCCGTCCATTGCTGGTATTAGACTAGTAAATGTAACATTATGATGCCAGGCATTATGGTGTCAAATTAACTACCTTATGACATCATAATTACCTAATGACATCACAATAAGGAGCTTATGATGCCACATTAACGACCTTGTGATGTCACATTCAGCACCTTATGATGTCATAACATGACAACAAGTTGCAGGTTTGATCATTCATTGATTTTGTCAGCCCAGTTTGAGAATGTTAACGGTCTCTCCTTAAGGTTATAGATAAACTTTGTCTACATATGATAAGATTTTAAAATTCTTATCCTTGTTTTCAAATCCCTCCATTGCCTCAGCCCCTTCCTATCTCTATAACCTCTCCCAGCCCTGCAACCCTCCAAGATTTTGGCGTTCCTCCAATTTGGCCTCTTATGCATCCATTATTTTAATCACTCCCCCATTGGTGGTCATTCCCTCAGCTGCCTGGGCCCTAAGATTCAGAGTTCCCTCCCTAAACCTCTCTGCGTCTCTCTCTCTCTCTCTCTCTCTCTCTCCCCTCATGACCAGGGTATCACTGGATACAATGTCATGCCTGTGTGTTCCTAGAATCCAGCTTGCTAAATGTATCAGAGGCATATACGCCTGGGAGAAAGAGTTCAATCTAAGACATTGGAGAAGCCAACAACTCAAATTCCACCCACACCCAATTGGAACAGTTCCATTTGAACAGCCCCTGTAATGTTGTGCAAGGGGTGTGAGCCACAGCACAAATCCTAGCCCCGAGCTGTAGGAGAGATGAGGGTGAGATTTTTCCCTCTGAGCGTTTTGTTCCCCCGCCAAAGTGCACTCCCACCCCTACCCTCATCGTACCCCCAGTTTGTTTTTCTGACTCGCTTATCCTCTTGTTCCAGGATTACCTCACTGATCCGCACCAGAATCGAGCTTACCTTCTATTGGCTAAGATCCAGGAAGTGAACTGCTGCCTCAGCGACCTCATTTCCTCCTCCGGAAAGGTTCGTCTCTGTGAAGAATGGTCGGCATGGCCGGTCAAGAGGGCCCAACCTCCACTGGGTTGCGCACAGCTATGGCCCGGGGACTGGGGGTGCTGGGGGGGTTTGGGGTGGGGGATGTGGTTTGCAGTGGGTAGCAGTGTTGAAAGAGCAGCTTTAACCTTATGGTGCCAACTGGAAGGGAGAGGAGACCCCTCCACTGCCTCACCCTCAAAGCGCACAACTGATAGTCGGAGGAGAGGGAGAGAACCAGGTCCATTGTACAGACCTGGGGGAGTGGGATGTGGTGTTGGTGGTGAGTCACCTCTGCCAACCCCCTCACAGTATTTACAATGGGCTATGGTAATTTAATGGTTACGTTACTGTACTGTTCACCCAGAGGCCTGATCTGGAGAAATGAGTTCAAATCCCACCGTGACAGTTGGGGAATTTAAATTCAGTTAATTGTATAGATCTGGAATTTTAAAAAAGCTAGCATCATTAATGGGGATCATCAAAACATTGGATTGTAAAAACCCATCTGGTTCACTGATGCCCTTTAGGGGAGGAAATCTTCCCATTTCTGCTTCACAGGAAGTTTCTGTGCTTCCTGGGCTGATACGAAATAGGAGCAGGAATAGGCCATTCAGCCCATCAAGCCACCTTCACCGTTCAATAAGATTGTGGCTGATCTGACTGTGGCCTTAACTCCACTTCCCTGCCCTCTATAACCCTTGACTCCTTTGTCAATCAAAAATCTGACTAACTCTGCCCTGAATAAATTCAATGACCCAGCTTCCACTGATCTCTGGGGAAGAGAATTCCAAAGACTAATTGAACCTAGTTATCCTTTAGGACGCCTGCATTACAGATGTGACAGGTGTACCGACACAGTCAATCTCCCAACCTCCATTCCAGTCTGGCCTACCTGTGACTCTAGACCCACAGCAATGTGGTTGACTCTTAACTGCCCTCTGAAATGGCCAAGCCAGCCATTCATTTGCATTCAAGAAGGTGGCTCACCATCACCTTCTCAGAGGTAGTTAGGAATGGGCAATAAATACTGGCCTAGCCAGCAATGGCCATTCCCCATGAATTCCCAAGATCCCAACTCCCGTCAGATCTCTGAGGGTGGCACATTCCCAGGGATGGCCCTGAAGCAAGGCTGTGGTTTGTGTTCTGGTCTTTGCCCCCTGGCCTCTAACCCCTTGACCCTCCATTCTTTTCTTCGTTTGCAGCTGCCATTTGTTCACCACCACGCCAATGGCTTTGGATCCCCCCTGAAGGTGATGGGGTTCCAAAGGCAGCCAATCAGCTCGTTGAAAGAACAGAACCATCTGTTAACCAAGGTACGTTCCACTGATGTTTAATGAGATGCTTATGCACCCCTGGTATTTGAGGATGGGATCGGAAGGGAGGCGGTGAATAAAGCAAGCCAGAACCCTTGAGTGTTCATATTTCTGTGAAAGGAGGTTGGGTTGTACAGCATCCAACAACAGCAACAACCTTTTGAGCTCAATGCTCTAGAGTGGGGCTTGATCTTACAACCATCTGTCTCAGAGGTTAGAGTGGAACCTGCTGAGCGATGTAAGTGTTTTGAGGCAACTACAACAACAACTTGAATTTATGTAGCACCTTTGGATTAGTAATAAGTCACAAGGTGTTTCACAGGAGCAAATTTTAGATCTGGGCCACATAAAGTGATATTAGGATGGGTGACTGAAAGCCTAATTATAATGCTGACACCCTGATAAGGAAGGACACTCTGTGTGTGATTCTTTCCTCTAGCTAGAAGGCTAAGGTTTTAGGTTTTAAGGAGGCTCTGTATCTGAATGCACACAACATTTGAAACAAAACAGATGAACTGATAGTGCTAATAGAAATAAATAAGTATGATCTGATAATCATTACAGAGGCATGGCTACAGGATGGACCTGACTAATGAAGGGTACGTTTAGGAAGGACATGAATTTAGGAAAAGGTGGAGGGGTGGCTCTGTTAATTGATGATGGCATTAGCACGTTAGGGAGGGATGACCTAAGTTCAGGAATGTAGAAACGGTTTGGGTTGAGGTGAGAAATGATGGAGGCAGGCAAGAAGTCACTTGCAGGAGTGGCGTACAGGCCCCCTAATTCAACTGCACAGCAGCATTGAGTTATAAAGGAAAAGATAATGGGAGCTTGACAGAAAGGTACAGCGATAATCATGGAGGATTTAATCTACATATAGACTGGAAAAATCAGATGGACAAAGGTAGCCCAGATGACGAGTTCTTAGAATGTTTTCAGGATAGTTTCTTAGAACAACATGTTCTGGAGCCAACCAGAGAGCAGGCTGTACTAGATCTGGTATTGTACAATGAGATAAGGTTAATTGATAACCTCATAGTGAAGGCACCCCCTAGGTAGCAGTGATCATGATATGATTGAATTTTACATACAGTTTGAGGGGGAAAAGAGTGAGTCTAAGACTAGTATTTTAAACTTAAATAAGGGCAATCATGAGGGCATGAAAGCAGAGCTAGTTAAAGTGAACTGGCAAATGAAATTAAGGGATAGATCAATTGAGATGCAGTGGCAGACATTTAAAGAGACATTTCAGAATACACAAAATAGATACATTCCAATGAGAAAGAAAAATTCCAAGGGGAAGGCCCACCATCCGTGGTTAACTAAAAAGGTTGCAGCCAGTATCAACTTAAAGAAAAAGCATATAATTGCGCAAAGACAGGTGGAAGGTCAGGAGATTGGACAGAATATAAAGAACAGAAAAGTATGACAAAAAGATTAATAAGGAGTAAAAATTATAGTGCAAGAGAAAGCTAGCTAGAAATATAAAGACAGATGGTAAGAGTATTTAAATAACGATAGAGTTAACAAAGTGAGCGTTGGTCCTGTAGCAAGTGTGAATTAATAATGGAAAGTAAGGAGATGGCTGATGAATTGAACAGTTATTTTGCATTTACTTTAGAGGATACAAGTAACATCCCAGAAATAGCTCTAAATCAGGAAATGGAAGGGACAGAGGAGCTCAGGAAAATTACAATCACCAGGAGACTGGTATTGAGCTAAATGTTGGAGCTGCGGGCTGATAAATCCCCGGACCCCTCATCCTAGGGACTTGAAAGAAGTGGCTAGTGAGATAGTTGATGCATTAGTTTTAATTTTCCAAAGTTCCCTTGATCCAGGGAAGGTTCCATTAGATTGGAAAACAACAAATGTAACTTCTTTATTTCAAAAGGGAGGGAGACAGAAAGCAGGAACTACAGAACTACAGGCCAGTTAGCTTAACATCTGTCATAGGGAAAATGTTAGAAGCTTTTATTAAAGATGTTACAGCAGGGCACTTGAAGATTGGAAGCAGGGGGTTGGCATAAAGGGGTCTTTTCCTTGTTGGCAGGATGTGACGAGTGGTGTTGCACAGGGATCAGCGCTGAGGCCACAACATTTTGCAATTTATATAAATGACTTGAATGAAGGGACCAAAGCTAAATTTGCTGACAACACAAAGATAGGTAGGAAAGTATGTTGTGAAGAGGACATAAGGAGGCTGCAAATGGACATAGATAGGTTATGTGAGAGGATAAAGACCTGGCAAATGGAGTATAATACGGGTAAATGTGAAATAGTCCATTTTGGCAAGAAGAATAAAAAAGAAGCATATTACGTAAATTGTGAAAGATTGCAGAGCTCTGAGATTCAGAGGGATCTGGGTGTCCTAGTGCATGCATCACAAAAGGCTAGTGTGCAGATACAGCAGGTAATTGGGAAAGCTAATAGAATGTTATAATTTATTGTGAGGGGAATTGATTACAAAAGTAGGGAGGTTATGCTTCAGTTGTACAGGGTACCAGTGAGATCACAGCTGGGTAATGTGTACATGTATTTGTCTCCTTATTTAATGAAAGATATAAATGCGTTAGAAGCAGTTCAGAGAAGCTTTATTAGACTAATTCCAGAAATGGGCAGGTTGTCTTATGAGGAAAGATTGGACAGGTTAGGCTTGTACCCACCGGAATTTAGAAGAGTAAGAGGTGACTTAGTTGAAACCTTTAAGATCCTGAGGGGTCGTGACAGGGTGGATGTGGAGAGGATATTTCCGCTTGTGGCAGAATCTAGAACTTGGGGTCACGGTTTAAAAATAAGGGGTCACCCATTTAACACAGAGATGAGGAGAATTTTTTCTCTCAGAGGGTCGTGAGTCTTTGGAACTCTCTTCCTCAAAAGGCAGTGGAAGCAGAGTCTTTGAATACTTTTAAGGCAGAGCTGGATAGATTCTTGATTAACAAGGGGGTGAAAGGTTATCGGGGGTCGGCAGGAATGTGGGGTTGAGGTTACAATCAGATCAGCCAGGGTCTTATTGAATGGCGGAGCAGGCTCGAGGGGCCGAGTGGCCTATTCCTGCTCCTGTGTTCTACTTTACATGAGTGAAAACACTCATCTCACAATTTGTCTAAATTTGTCTCCTAGGGACACCAGGGTGAGTGCCACCCTGGCCCCCCTACCCACCTTACCTCCCCTCATCCCGCCCCACTCCCCAACCCCCATCCCCTGACCCCGCTGTTCCTCTTTTGAAATAGTGGCCACGGGATCTGTCAGGCCCACCCGAGAGGGCAGAAGAGGCCTTGGTCTCATCCAAAAGACCTCTAATAGCACAACACACTTTCAGTGCTCCACTGGAGGAGTTAGCCTGGATTAAATTTGCAGGGACAAGGTGAGTGATTGGGATTAGGTGAGTTTCTTGCAGGGAGCTAGCACAGACACGATGGGCCGAATGGCCGGCTTTCATGCTGTACCCATGCTATGATTCTGAGTCTCTGGAGTGGAGGCTTAAGGCCACAGCCTTCTGGCTTAGAGATGAGAGAACAACCTACTGAGCCCAGGTGGACACCCTTGTAAACTTCTCTGACTTTAGCAGGTGAGAGAGAGGTTCCAACTGGTTAGCCAAGCACCTCTCTCACTGTCTTACGCAAAACAGCATGGATTTCAACCTCATTCATGTCTTCCCAACAGGAGCTGTCCCTGAAGAGTGAACGCATCGCCATCTTAGAGCAGGAGAAGGTTTCTCTGATCAAGCAACTGATTGAGGCCCGAGAACAAGGCCATCTGAATGCCAGCTCCAAGGACCCCAGCATCACCTAGCCTGCTGGTGTCCTGTCACTGCCCGGCTCTTTACCGGGGAAGAAAAGAGGCTTTACAAAGACTACCCTTTGCCCCGGACCTCCTGCAGACAAGACCACGCAAGCCTTGTTCCCGGTCGCAAATAGGACAGCGCTTCGACATTCCAGCATTCCACGGTTCTGGAGATTGGATGGAAGTTTGCTCAGTTCTACCCTATTTGGAATGGGGAAAATGAGCAAAATATGGGACCGCAAGCAAGTACTGAACCGTTGGGATGAGCCCAAGCAATATTCTTCTTTTACAGGGATCTGATTTAAAAAATGGACCATTGACATTGCCTCTGAACTTTGACCTTTGAAAGGTCAGGCCAGGTCCAGCTTATATGCAATAACTCTGTTTTTTGTTTAATCAGGACGACGATCTATTTATTTCTGTATTTATATAAATTATTATCAATATGCATGTGTCTGGCCTTTTTCATATCTGACCTTTGACCCTAGGGGGGAATCCCCCCCACCCCCTTCCCCGTGCGCACAGGTATGTGACAGGTGGATCGTGCTGGGGAGCAGACTACTCCTAATTTAGGAGGGAGTTGGCTAATTGAAGCTGTTCCCAAAACAAAATGCGGCCGATGTGGAAAATACTGGAATCAATGACAATATAAAAAACCCATCTCGCAGTGCGGTTATCAACCCTCCAGAGTGGCCACAGTCTCCAGGGAATGAAGATTAACCCTCCACCACAGTGCTGGAGAAAATGGAGTGAAAAATCATAGGAGCTTCAAAAAGGTTTCATTTTTTTCAATTTATTTGCACTCTTGAGAGAAATTATTTACATTTCTTTTTGCGTTATTAACTTTGGACAAACATACCAGCATGAAACCATAGTTTCAATAAGAAGTCAGGAAGACTTGCATTTCACTTGCAATTCTTAGGACATTCCCTTCACACCCAATGGAGTTTTTTTTTTGCAGTGCAGTCACTGTTGTAATGTGGAAAATGCGGCAGCTAACTTGCGCCGAGCAAGCTTCCACAAACAGCAATGAGATAATGACCGGATGGTCTGTTTTTATTTATGATGATGTTTGAGGGTTAATTTCAAACTAGTGCACTAGGGTCTTCCATGTCCACTGGAGATGGCAGACAGAGCCTCGGTTTAATGCCTCACCTGAAAGATGGCGCCTCTGAAGGTGCAATACTGGCATTGGGAGGTCTACCCGGGATATAACCTCAAATCTCTGGGTTGGGAACTGGATCTTTGCAGTCACTAACTCACTTCTTTCATAATATGGAAGATATGTTGCTGAAGTTTCTTTTGTCTCAGACTCGTTAGGACAAATGAAAGAATGCCAAATTTCAAATGATCTCAGCAGTTTCTACCAGAGGAGAAAAGGATGCTCATTGGTTGGCAAGTAGACTCTGATTGGCTGAGGTATTGCCATGGAGAAAGCAACAGGAACATAGGTTCACCAGCCTCATTGGTAATTCAAAAAAGGCTTGAACATATTCCTTTTGTTTGCAGAGAATGGGTTCCTGTGTATGAATGTATGTCCTTCTAGCAAGTGTAAATGAGCCAAGTTATGAGCTGGACTGATTATCTTAAATTGGTTGTTAACATAGCTATTAGTGCACTCAGGATTGTTCAGTAAGTGCCATACAATCGTGGATCACATCGAAAAGTAGCTGTTTTGCTTTGGGTTTTTGCAAACACCAGGCTGGTTGAGTACGGTCTATACTCTGCCCAGTATGAACAACTGATGGATCATGTCATTTGATTCGATCAGCCAATCATTGCGATGTATGGTCTCAGTACCTGACATCGCATCGGCACTTAAATACATACACAATGTTGCTCAATTGTGTGGTAGGCAGAAGGTCATTTCGAACTGATGGCAGCATCCTGTTCTCCATGGCAATGCCACAGCCAATCAGAGTCAATTTGCCAACCAATCAACCCCCTTTTCTCCTCTACTATAAATTGTTGTGATCGTTTGAAAGTTGACATTCTTGTGTTTGTCCTGATGAGTGCAAGGTGAAAAATGTCAGCAACATGTCTTTCTTTTCAATAGCATTCAAGCTCTGTGCTCCCAGGCCACTCTTAAACAAAAGTGCAATGTGGGATTTTATGCAAATCATAGCACCACTGGCATGATTTCAATACCTTTGGTGTTACATTCATACAGTGTCTTTTCTTTTGCTTATAAATCTGATAAGTACTGGAATTGAGGGAAAAAGGCCATTGGACTGGCAGCCTAGGATCACCCAAGTGTTCAATGAAGATTCTGCTCGCTTTAAAATTGGATGAGGGGGTGGAAATGACAGAATGATGAGGATGGTCATATCGGGGTTCAATGGCAGGGGAATGGGGTGGTGGGACGTGGCAGGCCAAGTGATGAAACCTCCAGCAATACGTCCAACAGGAGTCGGCAAGCACATTGTGCACTGATCACCAGTCTGTGAGCTGACACAATGGCGCAATGCTTCTCTAAGATCTACAATGCAACAAGCAGGCAACCAGCAGGCCAGAGCATGGAAAGGGGAATGTTATTTTCTCTCTGTTTCAGTGACAAAATAAGTTTAACAGAACAGTGCTGGGTCTGCAGCAACAGAGTCACCAATGGTATTGTACTCACCTTGGTAATAGATAAACTGTTCACGAACTGAGGCCCAGTTCATTTGCGAATGTGCGAGGGGGACCGGGTGGTTAATACACTAGGTTAGATATTGTCCTTGTCACCTCTGGGACTGATTGGGAAATGGAGCAGGCACTTCCCCCTCTGGGACTGGGTGGGACAGTGGGTCAGACACTGTCCTTTCCCCCTCTGGGACTGGGTGGGACAGTGGGTCAGACACTGTCCTTTTCCCTCTGGGACTGGGTGGGGCAGTGTGTCAGACAGTGTCCTTTTCCCCTCTGTATCTTGGCAGGGCTGTGGGGTCAAACATTGTCCATTCCCCCTCTGGGACTGGGTGGGACAGTGGATCAGACACTGTCCTTTTCCCTCTGGAACTGGGTGGGGCAGTGTGTCAGACACTGTCCTTTTCCCCCTGGGACTGGGTGGGGCAGTGTGTCAGACACTGTCCTTTCCCTGTCTGGGACTGTGTGGAACAGTGGGTGAGACACTGTCCTTTCCCCCTCTGGGACTGGGTGGGACAGTGGGTGAGACACTGTCCTTTCCCCCTCTGGGACTGGGTGGGACAGTGGGTCAGACGCTGTCCTTTCCCCCTTTGGGACTGGGTGGGACAGTGGGTCAGACACTGTCCTTTCCCCCTCTGGGACTGAGTGGGACAGTGGGTCAGACGCTGTCCTTTCCCCCTCTGGGACTGGGTGGGACAGTGGATCAGACACTGTCCTTTTCCCTCTGGAACTGGGTGGGGCAGTGTGTCAGACACTGTCCTTTTCCCCCTGGGACTGGGTGGGGCAGTGTGTCAGACACTGTCCTTTCCCTGTCTGGGACTGTGTGGAACAGTGGGTGAGACACTGTCCTTTCCCCCTCTGGGACTGGGTGGGACAGTGGGTCAGACACTGTCCTTTCCCCCTCTGGGACTGAGTGGTACAGTGGGTCAGACGCTGTCCTTTCCCCCTCTGGGACTGGGTGGGACAGTGGGTCAGACACTGTCCTTTTCCCCTCTGGGACTGAGTGGGACAGTGGGTCAGACACTGTCCTTTCCCCCTCTGGGACTGGGTGGGACAGTGGATCAGACACTGTCCTTTCCCCCTCTGGGACTGGGTGGGGCAGTGGGTCAGACACTGTCCTTTCCCCCTCTGGGACTGGGTGGGGCAGTGGGTCAGACACTGTCCTTTCCCCCTCTGGGACTGAGTGGGACAGTGGGTCAGACACTGTCCTTTCCCCCTCTGGGACTGAGTGGGACAGTGGGTCAGACACTGTCCTTTCCCCCTCTGGGACTGAGTGGGACAGTGGGTCAGACACTGTCCTTTCCCCCTCTGGGACTGGTTGGGACAGTGGGTCAGACACTGTCCTTTCCCCCCTCTGGGACTGGGTGGGGCAGTGGGTCAGACACTGTCCTTTTCCCTCTGGGACTGGGTGGGACAGTGGATCAGACTGGGGCAGTGGGTCAGACACTGTCCTTTTCCCTCTGGGACTGGGTGGGACAGTGGATCAGACACTGTCCTTTCTCCCTCTGGGATTGGGGGATGCAGTGGAATAAATTAGAGGGAGAATTTCCCTGATGTACTCACTTGCTCTCCCTGGTGAGTTTATGTAATCAGCACAGCAGGAGGTGTGTGGGCTGGATTAACCAGGCACTTCTCCTTGGTCTAGAAGGCACATGAGACTAAGGGACACAACAAAGACACAGAGAGAGAAAAACACAATTTAATGGGTTTTAAAAAATTCATTCATGGGATGCGGGCATCGCTTGCTGGACCATCATTTATTGCCCATCTCTAATTGCCCTTCAGATGGTGGTGGTGCACTGCCTTCTTGGACTGCTGTAGGTACACCCACAGTGCTGTTCAGGAGAGAGTTCCAGGGTTTTGACCCAGTGACAGTGAAGGAACGACGATATATTTCCAAGTCAGGATATTAAGTGGCTTGGAGGGGAACTTCCAGGTCGTGGTGTTACCATCTAGCTGCTGCCCTCGTCCTTCTAAATGGTAGTGGTTGCGGGTTTGGAAGGTGCTGTCGAAGGAGCATTGGTGAATTCCTGCAGTGCATCTTGTAGCTGGTACACACTGCTGCTACTGTGCGTCAGTGGTGGAGGGAGTGAATATTTGTGGATGTGGTGCCAATCAAGCGGGTTGCTTTGTGCTGGATGGTGTTGAGCTTCTTGAGTGTTGTGGGAGCTGCACTCATCCAGGCAAGTGGGCAGTATTCCATCACACTCCTGACTTGTGCCTTGTAGATTGTGAACAGGCTTTGGGGAGTCAGGAGGTGAGTTACTCACCACAGGATTCCCAGCCTCTGACCTGCTCTTGTAGCCACAGTATTTATATGACTGGTCCAGTTCTGGTCAATGGTAACTCCCAGAATGTTGATTGCGGGGGATTCTGTAATGGTAATGCCATTGAATGTCATGGGGAGATGATTAGATACCCTTATGTTGGAAATGGCCATTGCCTGGAAGATATATGGTGTAAATGTTACTTACCACTTGTCAGCCCAAGCCTGGAAATTGTCCAGGTCTTGCTGCATTTGGACATGGACTGCTTCAGTATCAGAGGAGGCATGAATGGTGCTGAACATTGTGCAATCATCAGCGAACATCCCCACTTCTGACCTTATGATGGAGGGAAGGTCATTGATGAAGCAGCTGAAGATGGTTGGGCTGAGGACACTACCCTGAGGAACTCCTGCAGTGATGTCCTGGAACTGAGATGATTGACCTCCAACAACTACAACCATCTTCCTTTGTGCTAGGTATGACTCCAACCAGCAGGCCCCTTGATGTCACACTCGGTCAAATTCTGCCTCGGTGTCAAGTGCAGTCACTCTCACCTCACCTCTTGTGTTCAGCTCTTTTGTCCATGGTTGAACCAAGGCTGTAATGAGGCCAGGAACTGACTGGCCCTGGCGGAACCCAGACTGAGCGTCAGTGAGCAGGTTATTGCTAAGCAAGTGCCGCTTGATAGCACAGTCGACGATGCCCTCCATCACTTAACTGATGATCGAGATTAGACTAATGGGGTGATAATTGGCCACGTTGGATTTGTCCTGCTTTTAGTGGACAGGACTACCTAGGCAGTTTACCACATTGCTGGGTAGATGTCAGTGTTGTAGCTGTACTCGAACAGCTTGGCTTGGGACACGGCAAGTTCTGGAGCACAAGTCTTCAGTTCTATTGCTGAAATATTGTCAGGGCCCATAGCCTTTGCAGTATCCAGTGCCTTCAGCCATTTCTTGATGCCACGTGGAGTGAATCGAATTGGCTGAAGACTGGCATCTGTGATGCTGGGGACCTCCGGAGGAGGTGGAGATGGATCATCCACTCACCACTTCTGGCTGAAGGTGTTTGCAAATGCTTCAGCCTTATCACTTGCCTTGCTCTGCTGGGCTCCCCCAACATTGAGGATGGGGATATTTGTGGAGCCTCCTCCTTCAGTGAGTTGTTTCATTGTCCACCACCATTCATGACTGGGTGTGGCAGGACTGCAGAGCTTAGATCTGATCCGTTGGTTGTGGAATTGTGGGTTCACCAGGTTGACTCCTCATTTTTAGGTAAGCCAGGTGCTGCTCCTGGCATGCCCTCCTGCACTCTTCATTAAACCAGGGCTGATCCCTTGGCTTGATGGCAATGGTAGAGTGGGGGATATGCTGGGCCAAGAGGTTACAGTTTGTGGTTGAGTATAATTCTGCTGCTGCTGATGGCCCACAGCGCCTGATAGATGCCCAGTTTTGAGTTGCTAGATCTGTTGTAAACCTATCCCATTTAGCACAGGGGTAGTGCCACACAACACAATGGAGGGTATCCTCAATGTGACGATGGGACTTCATCTCCACAAGGACTGTGTGGTGGTCTCTCCTACCGATGCTGTCATGGACATATGCATCTGTGGAGGGAAGGTTGGTGAGGATGAGGTCAATTATGTTTTTCCCTCTTGTAGGTTCCCTTGCCATGTGCCACAGACCCAGCCTAGCAGTTATGTTCTTTAGGACTCGGCCAGCTCGGTCTGTGGTGGTGCTACTGAGACACTTTTGGTGATGAACATTGAAGTCCTCCAGAGTTTGTTCTGTTCCTTTGCCACCCTCAGTACTTCTTCCAAGTGGTGTTCAACATGGAGGAGCACTGATTCATCAGCTGAGGGAGGGCGATATGTGGTAATCAGTAGGAGGTTTCCTTGCCCATGTTTGACCTGATGCCATGAGATTTCATGGGGTCCAGAGTCAATGTTGAAGATTCTCAGGCAAGCTCCCTCCTGACTCCATACCACAGTGCCACCACCTCTGCTGGGTCTGTCCTGCTGGAGGCACAGGGCACACCCAGGGATGGTGAAGGTGTTGTCTGGGACATTGCCTGCAGGATATGATTCCGTATGTATGAGTATGTCAGGCTGATGCTTGACTAGTCTGAAAGGTGGCTCTCCTAATGTAGTGTATTGAAAATTGCATTGCCCATTCTTCCCACGTAAGGCTACCATAAACATGTACCAGCAGAGGGAGTCTAGACGGAGAATAAAGGAATCCATCTTTTAACTGCACAGGCATTTCTGATTCTGATTGCTTCTTACTGAATCTTACTGTTTCTTCTCAAGAACCTTATGCTTAATGAGTTTGATTTTTGCGGAGCCAAAAACTTTTTCGGCCCTTCAAAAGTGGTGATTCTGGGCCTCATTCCTGATGCCCCCAATTTTTATCAGCGCTGTATAAGGGTTTGGTTTGGCACATGTCATGAGTCCACACCCTAACTCTCAACCTAGCTAGCTCCATTGCGGGGATAAGCATCTCCTAGTCCCCCACAATTGTAGAGTCGGGCCAGCTTTTCAAAGACTTCGGGTTCACGGCCCCTCAGGGGTGTCATGAACCATAGTATGGATGAGGGATGCTTTTGAAAGGTAAGTTCAAAAGATTTTACCCATGACTCCTTGCCAACCTATGCCCCTACATCCACCCCCAATGGCCCCTCATAACCTTCCTGGCAACCTATGGCACTTCTATGCCCATTCACCCAGTAGTTGCTCTGTACAGAATAAATGGACCCTGAAGTAACAATGGCATGTGTGGAAACACTTTAACAAAACAGTCATTTATTCATTCATAACTTTATTTAAAAATGCATAATGATGCTGGCTGAGAGCTCAGACATCCATTAGTCTGTTGAAACAACTGCACCCAAGGGAAATCATTTCTTGATTGACAACTCTTTCTCTTTCAGCTAATTTGTCAATTGCACAATGTTTATTTGCACAAAACAGAGAGATGTCAAGTGCTTCTGGTTTCTGGCATTGACACTGTAAAGGTCTGGGTGATTGACATTTTATAGGATTGTTGCAAAAGCAGAATTTTTAAGGAAATTATGAAGAATGAATGAATGACTGTTTTCGTAAAGCTTTTCCTTACATGCCATTGTTACAGGAGCATTCATTGGTTCTGTACTGAGTGTATACTAGATAAATGGGCATGGGAATGCCAGAGTAGGGCATGGAGGGTATGAAAGGGCATTTGGGTGGGTGCAGGGGTATAGGGTAGCATGGAGCATATGAGATGCCATGGGGGGGGTGGGTAGAGGGGCATAAGTTGGCAATGGTGTATGAGAAACAAGGCGATTGTATAGAGGAGCATGAGTTGCATGGGTGGGGCATGGGGAGTGTGTGAAGGGTGAGAGCTAGAGGGCCAAATATTAAATATTTTAATCAGCCCACCTCAACACTTGGCAGCCCCTATGGCCGCCTCCAAACTCTTTCAGGGGAAGGCAGGCCGGACTCCAGCTAGCACCCTCCTCTCCACCTCACCCCACTCGGAATGAAAATACCGCCTTTGCAGACACTTTTACCTGAGGAGAGTGCGGTGAGCTACCTACCTCCAGGGTGAAAATCCATCCTGGTCTGATTATCCTGTTCAGTGTCCTTGTTTAACTTTCTCAGGTTTCACTCTTTTTCACTTAACCCCTAGCTGCACCACATACAATTTGCCCACACTTTGGTCAGGGGAGGGTTAAGTTGCAGGGGCCGTGGCAGTTTGCAAAGCACAGCGAGGACCAATATTTGCAAGAAAATTAAAGAAAAGAGCCAGAGAAGAAGATACAAAAAGAAAAGGAAATATGGAATATGCATTTATATAGCAGCTTTCACAGTCTCAAGATGCCTGACAAAGCTTGACAGCAAACACAATACTTTTGAAGTGTAGGAATTGTAATGTAGGAAATGTGGCAGCGAATTTGCACACAGAAAGCTCCCACCAACTGTAGTCAGATGATGAACCGATCTTCTTTATTTTAATAATGTTGGTTAAGGGGATAAGAGAACTCCTCTGCTCTTCACCCAAATGGTAGGGGTGAAGTCATTTACATCATCCATTTGTTCCTTTATTCTTTCATGCAATGTGGGCATCACTGGCAAGGCCAGCATTTGTTGTCCATTCCTAATTGCCCTTGAACTGAATGGCTTGCTAGGGCATTTCAGAGGGCAGTTAAGAGTCAACCAAATTGCTGTGGGTCTGGAGTCACATGTAGGCCTGGTGAGGATTAAAGGCCACTAGTGAGCCAGATGGGATTTTACAACAATCGATGATAGTTTAACAGTCACCCTGACTGAGGCTAGCTTTATAATTCCAGATTTTATCAACTGAATTTAAATTCCACCAGCTGCCGTGGTGGGATTTGAACCCGCGCTCTCAGAGAACTAGCCCGGGCCTCTGGATTACTAGTCGAGTGACATTACCACTATGGCACCATCACCCACTGCGGGAGGGCGGAACCAGGATCTCCAAAGATGGCACCTCAGACAGTGCCAGCCATGATAATTGGGGAGAAAACTGGGAGTGAGGGGGAAGAGATTTTTTTCTTGTTGACAGAGAAAAAAAACTACAGAATAGAGTCAAGAAAGAGTTAAAAGTTTGGACTGCATTGGCAGAGCTGGGGCTTTGCTGCAGTCAGCAATGTTGATTGTTGGAAATAGAGGGAGAAAAAAAATCAAAGCTGCCGTTTGGCCTCTGGTTATAATCCAGAGCCTGTTTTATCTCCGTTAACAGGTGGGGCAACCTCCTCTGCTTCATTGCTGCTGCAGCCTGGGCCAGGCGAGGCTGCTGGATGACGAGCAGTGGGCAGGCTGCAGCAACTCACTTCTCTCCCTCGCTGTGCCTCAACCCCCTGGGCCTTAGATTCAGCCTGGGAGAACTGTGGATTCCCCTCGCCCCCGTCGGCGCATGTGTGTGTGTGTGTGTGTGTGTCTGCGTGCACTGGAGACACAGTGATCGCATGCACCCGCCAGCTTTTTTGACCACCCATCCCCTCTGACGGAGTGTCTGGTGGGGTTGCTGTTGGTCGTGGGGTTGGCGGGGGGGGTGTGTGAAGAGGCGCCCTGAGCTTCATTCACTCACACACACACACACCCCTTCCCCCATGCCTATGCAACCTGGTTACACCCTCCTCATCATCCCTCTGCACAGCAGCCTAGAAGCAACCAGTTTCTTCCTATGGGTGAGTTGTTTATTCTTCACCGCTCCCTTTTTATTTCGGCTTCGTAGTCTGTACAGGAAGAAGTTGTATATCTTGAACCCTTTTTTTTTTGGGTAGCCCTAATTGTGTCCCCCTCCTTCCCACCCCACCTCCTCCCACTAGTTGGGAGGTTAACCTGTCCTTAAAGGTGCAGTGCTCCCTTGTTACGGGGGCAGTTCAGTGAAGTTGCGATAGTTTTCAAAGCTGGCTATCACCTCTGGCGATCTTTTGTTTTGTTTACGCGCATCTGCAAACTTTAGTGGAAGTTTTAGCGATTTTTGGGCTGAGAGATGAATGCCCCTGAAAGAAGTGTTGATGCAGCTGTTTGTTATCGAGTGCATATTGAGACACTGACATCATTATCTGACAGAAGTTGTAAAACGCCCTTTAGGATGATACCGAGAATCCATTTTTACAAAGGGCCCCGATATTGAGATCCCGCCCCCACCTTTAAAGTGACTTGAAATTGTAATGTTAAAATTTGAGCCTTCAGGAGTGAAATCAGGAAGCACATTTTCACACAAAGGGTGGTTAAAAAAAATCATAGAGTGCTCTCTCTCCCTCTCTCTCTCTCTCTCTCGCACAAAACCCACTAATTGAAGCTTTTGAGACTGAGATTGATAGGTTTTGGGAGGTGAAGGGATTAAAGGCAGATAAATGGAATTGCGATGCAGATCAGACATGATTGAATTGAATGCAGAATTATTTTTCCTTTCATGGGATGTGGGCGTCACTGACAGGGCCAGCATTTGTTGCTCATCCCTAATTGCATTTGAACTGAATGGCTTGCGAGGTTAACTAAGAGTCAACCACATTGCTGTGGGTCTGGAGTCACATGTAGGCCAGACCGGGTAAGGACGGCAGATTTCCTTCCCTAAAGGACATTAGTGAACCAGATGGGTTTTTACAACAATCAATGATAGTTTCATAGTCACCCTTACTGAGGCTGGCTTTATATTCCAGATTTATTAATTGAATTCACCAGCTGCCATGGAGGGATTTGAACCCATGTTCCCAGAAGCATTAGCCTAGGCCTCAGGAGTACTAGTCCAGTGACATTATCACCCCAAATTGAGGGGCCGAATGGCCTCCTCTTGTAATTCCTAATGTTGCAATGTATCAAATTGAGGCCCACTGCACCCCAACTCTTTACACAGTCTCCCAAATCATTCATCTGTGTTAGCAAAAACCAGGATCCCCAATTATAACTATTGCCGGGGTGAATTTCAATCAGGTTTCACTGGCTTGTGAACCCATTGTTAGAGGGACCCACAGCGGCTGCACTCTTTTCAATGAGATCCTTTGTTAAAAGCAATGTTAGTGTATGAAGGGCATTTAAACACCATTTTAAACAGACACTAAAAATAGATGAGTCACCAGAGCCCTGGAACTGCAGTGAGAAGAAACACTTTGAACAGTAATAGGGGTCCATGCATAGAAATATTCGTGAAAAAGGCTTTTTTGCATTGTTGTCTTTGGCGTAACTAAGCCCCCCACATCCACAGTTTTAGGCTCCTGCCCGGAAGTGACTATAACAAAAACTGAATACTGAAAGGCCTGGATAGAGTGGACGTGGGGAAGATGTTTCCATTAGTAGGAGAGACTAGGACCCGAGGGCACAGCCTCAGAGTAAAGGGAAGACCTTTTAGAACAGAGATGAGGAGAAACTTCTTTAGCCAGAGAGTGGTGAATCTATGGAATTCATTGCCACAGAAGGCTGTGGAGGCCAGGTCATTGAGTGTATTTAAGACCAAGATAGATAGGTTCTTGATTGGTAAGCGGATCAAAGGTTACGGGGAGAAGGCGGGAGAATGGGGTTGAGAAACTTATCAGCCATGATTGAATGGCGGAGCAGACTCGATGGGCCGAATGGCCTAATTTCTGCTCCTATGTCTTATGGTCTTATGGGCAATATCATATCCTTGAGTATCACACTGCTTATCCTGCATTTCTGTAGCACATTTCACAACCTCAGGACGTCCCAAAGCGCTTCACAACCAATTACATTTTTCACTTTTGACATTCATTGTTCACTGTAGGATATGCCAAAGCCAGTTTGCGCACAGCAAGCTCCCACAAACAATAACGTGATAATGGCCAGTTAATCTGTTTTTAGGGTGTTTGTTAAGGGATGAATGTCAGTCAGGATACTGGAGGGAGCTTACCAGCTCTTCAAAATTGTGCCATGGGATCTTTAATATCCACCCGAGAGGGCAGATGAGGCCCAATTCTAACATCTCAACCGAAAGATGGCACCCCTGACAGTGCAGCACTGGGGGTGTCATCCTGGATTTTGGGCTCAAGTCTCTGGAGTGGGGATTGTACCCACAACCTTCAAAGTTATTAGCTTTCTTCTGTTATGATAGCAAGAGGTGGGGTTTTATGCTTTAGTCAACGCACCACAGGGGCAATTTGAACAACTGCAACTTGCATTTTATTTTCTCATGGGATGTGGGTGTCACTGGCAAGGCCAGCATTTGTTGCCCATCCCTAATTACCCTTGAACTGAGTGGCTTGCTAGGCAATTTTGGAGGGCAGTTAAGCGTCAACCACATTGCTGTGGGTCTGGAGTCCCATGTATGGCAGACCAGGTAAGGACGGCAGATTTCCTTCCCTAAAGGACATTAGTGAACCAGATGTGTTTTTACAACAATAGACGACAGTTGTCATGGTCACCATTACTGAGACTAGGTTTTATTAATTAAATTTAAATTCCACCAGCTGCCATGGTGGGATTTGAATCTGTGCCCCCCCCCCGAATACTAGCCTCAGTAACTGGATCACTACCCCACTATTTCCCCTTATTTAGTGCAGTGAAATATCCTAAGGTGATTCACTGGAACGTACTTGGACAAATATTGACACCAAGGAATTTCTCAGTGGTGCATTTCCACAGCAATTCCAGGGCTCTGGTGAGATCCACACCATCTTCAATCGTCTCTGGCTCCTTCCTCTACTGTTTCAGCAAGCAACCGATCACATGGCATCAGAGATCCACTGGCATCAAGCAATGGTGACCTCCCCATAGTGTTATCACTTCATAACGGGCATAGAGTGGGCAAACCACATCTGCACGAGCATATGTCCCCGACCACCCACCCCAACCCCTGCCAATAAAAAAACAATAGGAGATTGCAACTCACTGAGTCGTTTCATTCCCACATGATCCATGAGAGTTAGTGACGGAAAACTGATATCTCTTTCAGCTGAAGCGGATGAAGGAGCTGGAGCAGCAGCGCGATGTCCTATGGCATGGGCTGGAGATGGTGGACCGGGCACGGAATTGGTATCATCAGGAGATCCATGGCGTAGACCAGAGACTGCGACATGGCAGCGAGGGTTTGGGAGATAACGTGAGCACCATATGGAAATGTTAGATTTGGCTCTGTTCTTGGAAGGCTAATTACCAGGGAAAGATGACTACGTAGTTAGGAGCAGAGACCTGACATAAGTAGCAGAATCAAGGGATATGGGGACAGGTGGGAAAAGTGGAGTTGAGTTAGAAGATCAGGCATGATCTCCCAAATTCACAACCTCTACCACCTAGAAGGACAATGATGGCAAAGGCAATGAACGCCATTGCCTCCAAGTTACCTGTTAAGTCACATGCATCATCCTGAATTGGAACTATATCTCTGCTTCTTCATCATCGCTGGGTCCAAACCCTGGAACTCCCTCTCTCACAGCAATGTGTGTGGGCCTAAAACACATGGACTCTGATGGCTCAGAAAAGTGGCTCACCACCACTTTCATAAGGCAATTGGGCAATGAGTGCCAACGTCCCGAGAATGATTTAAAAATGTGATCTTATTGAATGATAGAACAGGTTCAAGGAGCCATAAGGTCTACTACTACTCTTATTTCTATGTCCTGATATACAGGCTTGAGGCTAAGAGGAGGTTGAACATGTATATAGGATGTGGGCATCACTGACAAGGCCAGCATTAGTTGCCCATCCCTAATTGCCCTTGAACAGAGTGGCCTCCTAGGCCATTTCAAAGTCAACCACATTGCTGTGGGTCTGCAGTCACATGGAGGCCAGCAGGCTTCCTTCCCTTTATAATAATTGATGATGGTTGCACATAGTCACCATTATTGAAACTGGCTTCATTTTCCAGATTTATTAATTAAATTCCACCAGCTGCCAAGGCAGGATTTAAACCTGTGGCCCTAGGCCCCTGGATTACTAGCCCAGTGATGTTACACCACTGTCTCCCCCAACGGTGGCAACATGATATGGGCTTTGATGAAGTGAGTGGGAGCAATTTTTACCTAACCCACCAATCAAAAAACTGACGTGATCGGGTGCAATGCTGGATTTCCATCCTGCCCAATCAATTGGGGTTAGTTCTGGATTGATCAAAGCAAAGAGTTAGCATGGACATGATGGGCTGAAATGTCTCCTTCTGTGCAGTAAGTTTCTATGATTCTACGAGAGTGGCCTTTGGCAACTGGGGTGTCGCGATCCAGGGACTGAAAATTTCAAGTTGGTGGTGAGGAATGTGGTCACGGGGTGCGCCAGGATATAAAGGGGGGAGCAAAAGGTTATATAGGTGGGTAGGCGGGAATGTGGAGTTGAGGTTACAATTAGGTCAGCCATGATCTTATGGAATGGCGGAGCAGGCTCCTAATTCGTATGTTCACATGTATGTATGAGCATATGAGGCAACATTCACGCTGATCCTAAATGACATTTTATATGTGGGACTTGGGAAAGATTCCAACGCTTGTGTGCACTATTGGCACTTTCAAAAGGAAAGGGAGCTGGGAACTGGGATATGAAAGCTGACACCTAAATATTAACTTGCATTGATATCTATAACATTTCCCCCCCTTCTCTCAGGATTATGCTTCCAATTCGCTCCCAAACCGTGTCTCTCTTCTTCAGGACAAGATCCAGCATGTCAACTACTGCCTCTGTGATTTCATATCCAATGCAGAGAGGGTCAGTTCCTTGTTATTTGTATTGTTAGCCCTGCTTAAAGAAAGAAAAAAAGACACTTGCATTTTGAAAGTGCCTTTCAGAGTCTCAGAACATCCCAAAGCGCTTTGCGGCCAATGAAGTACTTTCAAAGCGTCTCCACTGTTGTAAGGTGGGAGACGCAGCAAAAAAGTAATACACTATAATAATGTTCATCTGTTTTCGTCAGGTTGGTGCAGGGGTAGTTGTTGCCCAGGACACCAGGGAGAACTCCCCTGCTCTTCCCCAAAACATTTCAATGGGATCTTTTTGAGGAGCCAGGCAGGGCCTCAGGTTAACATCTCACACAGGAGCATGGACGTCTTACTGCAGCTGTTAGGGCCTTGGTGAGACCACACCTGGAGTATTGTGTGCTGTTTTGGTCTCCTTACCTAAGAAAGGATATACTTGCCATAGAGGGAGTGCAGCGAAGGTTCACCAGACTGATTTCTGGGATGGCAGGATTGTCGTATGAGGAGAGATTGGGCCAACTAGACCTGTTTTCACTGGAGTTTAGAAGGATGAGAGGGGATCTCATTGAAACGTATAAAATTCTGACAGGTCTGGACAGACTGGATGCAGGGATGATGTTTCCTCTGGCTGGGAGGGTCTAGAACAAGGGGTCACAATCTCAGGATACGGGGTAGGCCATTTAGTACTGAGATGAAGAGAAACATCTTCACTCAGAGGGTGGTGAACCTGTGGAATTCTCTACCACAGAAGCTGTGGAGGCCAAGTCACTGAATATATTTAAGAAGGAAATAGATGATTTCTGGACTCTAAAGGCATCAAGGGGTCTGGGGAGAGAGCGGGAGCACGGCTTTGAGATAGACGGTCAGCCACGATCATAATGAATGGCGGGGCAGGCTCGAAGGGCTGAATGACCTACAACTGCTCCTGTTTTCTATGTTTCATTGAAAAGATGGCACCTCTGAAAGTGCTGCACTCCCTCAGCCCTGCACTGCGAGTGTCAACCTGGGTTTTGTTCTCAAGACTCTGGAGTGTGATGTGAACCCACAACTTTACGATTCAGAGGCAAGTGTGCTACCTGCTGAGTGACAGCTGATAGCTCCTTTATCTCTGGGCTAGGATTCAGACAGGGAATACGGATTCACTCTGAGGCCTCCACTACTTCCTCCAGAACTCTGGAATGTGGGTTTGCGGCAGGAAATTGGTCCACTGCCAGGATGCCACTCAACCATGCGGAGGGACCAAGAGGAGAGCAGTGAGCTACTGTGCATCTGCTCATGCTAATCCCCTCTGCTCTGAACAGGTGGCCTTCAGTATTAACTTGATCCAATAGTCTAACCTGCTTCTGCTGTTCCAGAAAAATTAAAAATAACAGAAGACAATGCCATGGCCAAGAGTCACAGACATTATATTGAGTGTAAACAATTATTCTCTTGTGTTATTAACCAGTCCACCCATCTAGGCTTCCACCCCCCAGTTCAGTACTGAGGGAATGCCGCACTGCTGGAGGTGCAGTTTTTTTAGGTGAGACATTAAACCAGAGGCCCGGTCTGTCCTCTCAGTTGGAAGTCAAAGATCCCATAGGCACTAATTTTGAAGAAGAACAGGGGGGGATTTACCTGCTCAATGTTTGCCCCATGGGCATCATCACAAAAATCAGATTATCTGGTCAATATCTCACTGTTGAGTGCAAATTGGCTGCAGAGTTTCCTAAAAACTAGTGATCACACTTCAAAAGTACTTCAATAGTTGTAAAGTGATGTCTGAAGGTCATGAAAGAAGGAATTCTTTCTTTTCCTTTAATTACTTAAATTGGCACAGTTAACTAGGAAGTATTGGGAAGCAATTGATTCACCGTGATGCAGTCTGCAGGTTAAAATCCTAATTTCCTTGTCACCCAAGAAAAACGCATTGGACAGAAGATGAAAAATATTTGTTAGCAGCTTCAAATACGTCCCTTACCTTAGCCCAAATTATTCTTAAATTGTCGATTGGCGGTACAGAACTTGAGAATTCCTGAAAAAAGAGACACGCTATTGAAAGTTTTTGTCTTGCACTCATCAGGACAGAATCTCAAAAATACCAAATCTCAAAGGGGACAACAATTATACTACATGACAAGAGCGTGCTGATTGATTAGCAAGTGGATCCCAATTGATGGAGGTGTTGCCATAGAGAATGCACCAGGGAACAGTTAACTGCCAAGCTTTTATTTAAATTCAAACCAGGCAAGATTAATCTGATTGTTCAAGGCATTGCCATGGGGAAGGATCCGGGGGAATGGCTTTCCCCCAAACTTTTGTTCAGTTGAAAAATGTGCAATTTGTGGACACGTTTGTTTTTCTTTTTTTGCAAAGGACAGGGCCCTGTTTGTGAATAAATGTAGCCTCTAGCATATGTAAGTGTGAGCCTGACTGATAATCTTGAATTGGTTGTCAGTGTAATTCTTAGCACACTCAGGATTATTTAACATGTGTTGTCCAATCGGGAGAATGACATCTAATGTTGGGCACTATGTTTTGAGTTTTGCAAGCATGGGCTGGTTGGGTACAGTTAGTACTTTGCCTGCTGCGAATAGCCAAAGGGACAAACTGTTTGATACGATCTGCCAGTAAGTAATTTGAGGTAGACCGGGCACTTTTCAAGAGCAAAAGTGGCAGCTTTAGGCCCATTCATGAGTTTGTGCAATATACAGTAAGCAGTGATCTGACCGGGGTAGCCATTATCTCGCAGGGTGTCTTTGATGTGCCCTATTTCAGCATCAAACTTGCATGGTGAGCAAATGGCTCAGGCTCTGTTTAGAGGTTGCCAATAAGGCCAATGTTATAGCGCGTGGAACTGTCGGAATCCCAATGTGCATATTGACCAGTAAAGGTGGCCTTGCGGTAGCTTGGCGGTTAACTGTTCCCTGGTTGATTCTCTAGAGCAATGCCTCCACCAGAGCACCCTCTTCTCATGTGGTATAAATTGTAGTTCCCTTTGAAATTTGGTATTCTTGTGATGCTGTCCTGATGAGTGCGAGACGAAAAGCTTTGACAGCATGTCTCTTTTTTCAGGGACACACATATTCTTAAATTAATCAGTCTGGTGTTTAATTAATAATGAGAGCAGCTCAAACTATTTAAATAAGATATTGAAGGAATAAAAGCTGCAAATTAAAAAACCTTAGTTTGGTTTCTCATCACCTGAATATTCACTGTTTGTTCCAGATGTTGCTGCCTCACCACCGGACTGCACAGCCTGACGCTGAACATCTGTCAAGAAGGAAGGACAGGAGATTCCAACAACGGACCCTGGATTCCCTTAAACAACAAAATTATTTTCTGACCAAGGTATAAAATGTCTGTGGACTATTCATGATCAATTTCTCCAAAGAAACCATTAGCATTAGAGGACACGGAGGTAACTTTGGAGCAGTAGGGGCCAATGGGCATTTTTCAGCGATAAGTGTCAATTTAAACAAAACACTGTCGGGTCTGGTGTTAAGCCACACAGGCCCAGGCTCAATGAGGTGTCACTGAGTTGGGTGTACTTGTCAACAGTTAGGTGGCAGGTATTGGCCCTTAGCACCTCTGGAGCTCAGGCACCAGGAAGTTTAAGGGCGACACAGGGACAGGGGGAGGCCATTCAGCCCCTTGAACATGTTCCATCATTCAATGAAATCATGGTTGACCTGTACCCTAACTCCATCCACCCACCTAGACTCCATTTCTCTTGGCTAGCAAAAAACGATCGTTCTCGGGCTTCTAATTATAATTGAGCTATCATCTAATGCTTTTTTTTGGGAGAGAGTTCCACTCTTCTACCACCCTTTTTGTGAAGTATTGTTTCCTAACCTCTCTCCTGAATGGCCTGGTTTTGATTTTAAGGTTGCACCACATTGTCCTAAAGTTCCCCAACTAAAGGAAAAGATTTCTCTCTATCTACCCAAACAATTACTTTCAATATCCTATAACACTCAATCAAATCATCTATAACCATCCATATTCTACAGAACACAAGCTTAGTTCATGCAATCAGTACCCTAGCCATCATAAACATTCACTCCCTCCACCACCGACACACAGTGGCAGCAGTGTGTACCATCTACAAGATGCATCTCACCAAGGCTCCTTCGACAGCAGCTTCCAAACCCACTACCGCCTAGAAGGACAAGGGCAGCAGATACATGGGAACACCACCACCTGGAAGTTCCCCTCCAAGCCACTCAGCATCCTGACTTGGAAATGTATCGCCTCATTGTTCCCTCATTGTCGCTGGGTCAAAATTCTGGAACTCCCTTCCTAACAGCACTGTGAGTGTACCTACACTACATGGACTAAAGCAGCTCAAGAAGGCAGCTCACCATCACCTTCTCAAGAGCAATTAGGGATGGGCAATAAATGCTAGCCTTGCCAGCAACACCCACATTCCATGAACGAATATAAAAAGAAACTCTCTTTGTAATCTAGTTGGAACCATGGTAACATTCTGGTGATTGCGAATTCCTTCCAAGACCAATATATTATTTTCTAAGGTGCTGTGGTCAGAACTATATAAAGTACTCCAGATGCTGTCCACAAGGACTTTGTATAACTTTATACTCTCACCCTTTAGTTACAAAGCCTAACATTCCATTAGCCTTGTTGGTCTTTTTTTGTATGTAACAACTGCATTTTAGTGACCCATGTTCAGAGGCCCCTAATTCTCTTTGGATCTCCACTGTTCCTAGCTGTTCACCATTTCAAAATTACTGGGATCTATACTGTTTTGGTTCAAAATGGATGACCTCACATTGAACCTGCTTTAAAATCCATCTGCCACAAGTTCTCCCACTTATTTAACCTGTTAACGTCTGTCTATAATTTTATGCTCCTCTCTAAGCTGCTTACTCTACCACCAATCTCCGTGTCAGCAACAAACTTGGATTACCCAATAATCCTGAGATTCATCGAGAAATCTTTTGGAGAAAGCATATTCCAATTCAAAATGACCCACGCAGTGTTAAAAACAAAATTCTCCCCTTCTCCTCCCTCCCCCTCAGTTCTTTTGCCAATTAACTTCAATCTGTGTCCTCTGGTAATCGACACTGATGGAATGCATTTCCTGAAAGGGCAGTGGAAGCAGACTCAATAGTAATACTCAAAAAAGGATTTGGAGGTATACTTGACAAGGGCAAAACTGCAGAGCAGGGAGAGCACTAATTGGATAGTTCTTTCAAAGAGCTGGCACAGGCACAGTGGCCGAATGGCCTTGTTCTGTGCTGCATGATTCTATGTTTCACCACTGGTGCTACACTCAGTTCTGCATCTAAAGCTTTTTTTTTTGATTCTTTCATGGGATGTGGACATCAC
This sequence comes from Cetorhinus maximus, assembly GCF_964194155.1. Taxonomy (NCBI): domain Eukaryota; kingdom Metazoa; phylum Chordata; class Chondrichthyes; order Lamniformes; family Cetorhinidae; genus Cetorhinus; species Cetorhinus maximus. The sequence continues at coordinate 2,665,645 of NC_135899.1, forward strand.
TGGCAAGGCCAGCATTTGTTGCCCACCCCTAAATGCCCTTGAGCTGAGTGGCTGTGGGTCTGGAGTCACATGTAGGCCAGACCAGGTAAGGGTGGCAGATTTCCTTCCCTAAAGGACATTAGTGAACCAGATGGGTTTTTACAATAACTAATGATGGTTGTCGTAGTCACCATTTCTGAGACTAGCTTTCATTTCCAGGTTTATTAATTGATTTTAAATTCTGCCTTGGCGGGATTTGAACCCATGTTCCCAAGGCCTTCGCCTGGGTCTCTGGATTACTAGTCCTGTGACATTACCACTACACCTAAAGCTTCCGGCTCCCCGTCTGGTTACATCCTGATATGGGAATGCAAATGGACCATGATGCTGACTGAGTTTCTGTTCAACAGGAAGTGTCGAAGAAAAGCCAGTGGATCACACATCTGGAACAGGAGAAGGCGGTCCTCATCAAACAGCTGTTGGAGGCTCAGTTCGAAGGTCATGCTCAGTCCAGCTGGAGCAGCTCCATCTTTGTCTAGGCCAGCTGCTCGAGGCACTGGTTAACATGTTCACCAATGGGGTCAGGATTGCCCTGAATTTTCCCAGCTCCCCAGGCCTCATGTCTAGCTGGAATATTATATGTTGGGAGTTTTATCAAAGAATCACGGAATGGTTACAACGCAAGTGGATATTCGTCGCATTGTGTCTGTGCCAGTTCTCTGACGAGCAGGTTAAGAGGACATTTGATAGAGGTGTTGAAAATCATGAGGGGGTGTCTGGACAGAGCAGAGAGAGAGAAACCGTTTCCATGGGCAGAAGGGTTGAGAACCAGAGGCCACCAACTGAAAAAGAAGCAAGAGCGACATGAGGAAAACCTTTTTTTTAATAAAACGCAGTGAGTGGCTAGGATCTGGAATGCATTACCCGAGAGCGTGGTGGAGGCAAGTTCAATTGAGACATTCAAAAGAGAACTGAACGATTATCTGGGGGGTGGGGTGGTGTGGGGGGGAGGCTGGTGGGTGGGGAGGGTCGGCGGTGGGGGGTAATTATGGGGCAGCTGGGAAAAGACAGGGGAGTGGGACAAGTTGAGTTGAGAAATCCAGCATGGAACACAACAGGCCAAATGGTCTCATGTGCTGCAACTTAGAATCTATGATTCTAAGAGCAATGATTCTGGAACACCGCCATTAAATTTCCCCTTCATCTTCTCTTCTCGAAGGATAACAATCTCAGTTTTGAGAGGGTGGTGTCAGCAGAACACTTGACCGACCATCATCAGAAATCACCCGAAATGATAGAATTCTCATCGATTTTGCAAGCGCCCAATCGGAAAATCAATTGACACCGAGCCACATCAGGAGACGTTAAGATGGGTGACAGAAAGCTCGGTCAAAGAGATAGGCTTATAAGGGGGTGTCCTAAAGGAGGAAAGTAAGGTAGAGAGGTTCAGGGAGGGAATTCCAGAGCCTAAGGGTCCAGGCTGAAGGCACAGCCACCATTGCTAGAGTGAAGGAACTGAGGGATGCGCTGGAGACTAGAATTGGAGGAGTGCAGAGTTTTGTGGAAGGTTGCGGGTCCTGAGGAGGTTAGAGATAGGGAGGGGGGGTGGGGGGGCGAGGCCGCTAAAATTGGCAATTTCACCACAATCCCTAATTTCAATTTCGATATGGGCATAATTGCCCATCATGAAGCCCTGCCCATCGGCATCATATATAGTGGCCATGAACGATAGAAAAGGTCCCCATTCATAAAATTGCTGAGTCGAGCTTCATGCTATCTTGGCTGCTCCTTGCAGGCTATCTGAGGCTAGCAATTTCAGAGTTTAAAACCATGGTGAATACCAGTTGAGTAACAGCAATGCATTAATGAACAGATATTGTGACTATGCCTATGCAGAGATTTAGGGATGATTCCGAGTATCTCAAATGCAGTACTGCCTCACCTGTTTAGATATCACACTCCTTTAAGATTGCAGCTTAAATAAAGGTCCCTGCTTTTCTGTGGCCTGATTGTAGACATCTTTCTTGGTGATGGGGGTGGGGGATGGGTGGTGAGGTGGGGAGGGTGGGTGGGGGTGAGGTGGGGTTGGTGAGGTGGGTGGTATACTTTTGACCTTACTTGCTGGTCAGGAATCCACAGCAATCTTAATATTCTTTCGTGGATTGCTGGTCAGGCCAGCATTTATTGCCCATCCCTGTTTTCCCTTGAGAAGGTGGTGGTGAGCTGCCTTCTTGAACCGCTGCAGTCCATGTGGTGTAGGTACACCCACGGTGCTGTTAGGGAGGGAGTTCCAGGATTTTGACCCAGTGAAGGAAGTGAAGGAACGGCGATATATTTCCAAGTCAGGATGGTGAGTGGCTCGGAGGGGAACCTCCATTGATGGTGTTCCCATGTATCTGCTGCCCTTGTCCTTCTAGGTGGTAGAGGTCACTGGTTTGGAAGGTGCTGTCTAAGGAGCCTTGGTGAGTTCCTGCAGTGCCTCTTGTAGATGGTACACACTGCTGCCACTGTGCGTCTGTGGTGGAGCGAGTGAATGTTTAAGGTGGTGCCAACCTTTTGCATTGACCACAACCATCTTCCTTTCAGCTAAGTATGACTTCAGTTTGCTCCCCCCACTGCCCACTGTTCCCATTGACTCCAGTTTTGCTGGGGCTCCTTGATGTCACATTCGGTCAAATGCTGCCTTGGTGTCAAGGGCAGACGCTCTCACCTCACCTCTGGAGTTCAGCTCTTTTGTCCATGTTTGGGCCAAGACTGTAATGAGGTCAGGAGCTGAGTGACCCTGGCAGAACCTAAACTGAGCGTCAGTGAGCAGGTTATTGCTGAGCAGGTGCCACTTGATAGCACTGTTGATGACCCCTTTCATCAGTTTTACGATGATCAAGAGTAGAGTGACCGACCACAATTGGATATGTCCTCCCTCTTTGTACACAGCACATACCTGGACAAATTTCCACATTTTTAGGTAAGTTCCAGCGTTGTTGCTGTACTGGAGCTGCTTGGCTGGATGTGGTGGCAAGGGGAATTGAGGGGGTGGGGGGTATTGCTGGGGGCAGAGAGGGGTGTAGATGGTCAAGTTCTGGAGCACAAGCCAAGAGTACTACTGCCAGGGTGCTGTCAGGGCCCGGGTGAATCGAAATGGCTGGAGCCAGGCAAATGTGATGCTGGGGACCTCAGGAAGAGGCTGAGATGCATCGTTCACTCAGCACTTCTGACTGAACACAAATACTTCAGTCTTATCTTTTGCACTGATCTGCTGGGCTCCCTCATCATCGAGGATGGGGACATTTGTGGAGCCTCTGCCTCCTGTTAGTTTAGTTGTCTACAACTATTCACAACTGGATGTGGCAGAACTGCAGAGCTTTGATCTGATTCGTTGGTTGTGGGATCGCTTAGCTCTGTCTACCACATGCTGCTTCTGCTGTTTGGCACACAAGTAGTCTTGTGTTATAGGTTCACCAGGTTGACACCCCATTTTTAGGTATACCTGGTGCTGCTCCTGGCATGCCCTCCTGCACACTTCATTGAACCAGGGTTGATCCCTTGGCTTGGTGGTAATGGTAGATTGGGGGATATGCTGGACCATGAGGTTACAGATGGTGGTTGCATACAATTCTGCTGCTGATCACCCATTTGACAACTGGTTGCATAGGTTAGAGAGAGAGAAAGAGAAAAGGAGAGAGGGAGGTAGTGGCGTAGTGGTATCATCACCAGGCTAGGTTAAATTAAATCTATAAACCTGGTATTATAAAGTTAGTCTTAGTAATGGTGACCATGACAACCATCATCCATTTGTTGTAAAAACCGATCTGGTTCCTTAATGCCCTTTAGGGAAGGAAATCTGCCCTCCTCACCTAGTCTGCCCTATATGTGACTCCAGGCCCACAGCAATGTGGTTGACTCTTAATTGCCCTCTGAAATGGCCTAGCAAGCCACTCAGTTCTAGGGCAATTAGGGATGGGCAACAAAATAGTGGCCCTGCCAGCGATGTCTATATTTCTTGAAAAGAAAAAAAGGAATTGGCACAGATAGGCCGAACGGCTTTGTTCTGTGCTGTTCGATTCTCTTGGTCAGAGTCCCATTGTCACTCATAAGTCTGTCTGGCTCCATCCTGTTGTCAGCAGTCCACACTGGACTACAATTCAGAGTCTCCAGCTCACACACACAGGAGGAAATGGAATGGACGAGTGCTGTCACTGTATAAGGGATAAACATTGGCCAGGACACCAGAGCATGGTCCTCTGCATAATTGTGACCATGGGGTGTTTTCCATTTGCCCAAGAGGGCAGACCGTGGGGCCCATGGGTTTTAGCATCTCTACCAAAAGACAGCACCACTGACAGTGCGGCACTCCCTCAGTCTTGCTCTCAAACCTTTGAGTGGTACTCCAGTCAGGCTTGAGGGCCTTCATGGAAGAAAATGGTTAAACAAGGGAGCTGGACACCCACTCTGCAGACAGATTTACAGGCTGCAGCTTACAGGACTGAGCCCTGGGGCACTTATCTACAAACCCCATCTGTTTCCCAGGCTGCTTACGGCTGGTCCCTCCCTCTCTTTAATTCATTGCCTTATCTATATGAATTAGGAAAGGATTTCTATTACAATTATTTTGAGAAGCCAAGCGACTCAGGCTGTACTTCTGACATGAAAGAGGGAGATTGCTGTTTTTAAATCATTCAGGCAAAACTAGGTTATCCTCATTTCCCACAGACGCATGGCTCCACTGATCTATAAAAAGAAATTTTATAGGCACCAAAATAATTATAGACTATGTATTTCTGGCATCAATACATCATTGTTGGTAAAAGCCACATACTGAAATAATAATAAATACGTATTGAGAGGATAATGATGAGCTATCTTACCTGCAATGGATGTAAACTCTTGTCCCTTATTACCGCTCCACATTTTGTTCTGTGAACAAGAGGGATCCTAGACTCTGGACACCGTGGTGCATCTGAACACAAAACCGGAGTGATTCAACTAACTGCTGCTCACCCATGGCTCTGAAATTAGTAATTGACCATCGGTTTGCGCAGCCAGGTAGGAGGTTGGTGATTCTCGATACAACACTTTCCTTCCTTTCCCCCTCTGGGACTGGGTGAGACAGTGGGTCAGACACGATTTTTCCCCCTCTGGGACCGGGTGGGACAGTGGGTCAGACACTGTCCTTTCCCCCCTCTGGGACTGGGTGGGGCAGTGGGTCAGACACTGTCCTTTCCCCCTCTGGGACTGGGTGAGACAGTGGGTCAGACACTGTCCTGTCCCCCCCTGGTGTCAGACATTAACAACAGAAAAAAAAGCACTGAAGACTGAATAAAAATAAGACAAGGATTCCTAATGAAACAATAAACTTTATTTAAACACCGTCACTGTGCCTGTCTTCAAGCGGACAACTGTGGCAAACTGTATGGAGGGAGGGAGGGAGGAGTGGGGAGGGGTGAAGGAAGTTGAATGTGGTTGGGGAGGCGGGAAGGGAACTGGGTGGGAAAGAGTTAAATAGGACGGTAGCTATCAGGTCAAGATCTCCAGAGCCGGTTGAAGGTACAGTAGAAAACTACCACCGTGAGACACAAGTCTGAGTCCCACCAAAACACTGAACATCCTGCACTGATGCTGCAGCAGACCCAATACTGCTAGACACTTCGATCCATGAAGAATAACAACATCCTTTTCTTTGCAGATTGTTCTCTCCCTGCAAGGCAGCGCCTGTGTATGTCATGACCACGACTATCAACCGTTCCAAACATCTCTTCCACCCTCCCTCCCGGTTCATCCAGGGCAGGATTTCTCCCTCTTTTCCCCAAAACCCCCCCCGGTCCCCTTGTACCCATAACATCAGCCAGAAATCATCAGTTCTGAGTTTAAGCAGTGGGAGGGTGTGGGGGAAATGAATGCCAGGGTGCAAACCTGAGGGTCTATTTCTTTGCAGCAACAAGGTTATTTCGACAGCGCCGGTCAAACTTCTTGAAATCTGGCGGAGGAGAGGGAAAAAACAAAACCCAGAGTTTGGGAGGGAATCGTCTCCTTATTCCACATTCGGGTTCGGGCTGACTGGTAGTGAAAGTTCATTTAGGAAGTCCAATAAAACTCCAAACTACCCAATGCCCATCACACACACACACAAATCGCCAAACCCGCTTTAACCAACAATCTGCACCTGCCACATGCAGAGAGTAACTTCTTAAGAACAAAAACAGATCCGTGCTCTGCCCATCCACATCCACGCCACTCACTTCAAACTTCAGCACAGTCGGGGGGGGGTTCCAAGTTGTTGGGGGGGGGGGTGCGAGAGAACAAGCACATCTGCCTGGCATTTTTAAAGGAAGCATTGCAACGCTGGTCAATGAGTCTGGGGTGAAATAACAGGAGCCTTGTCTCAATCTCTGTGTTTCGCTACCACTCAACACCATGAGGGTCCAGTCACACTCACAAACACCACACAAAATCCGCCTGAGGATGTATTATATCTAAAATCCACCCAAAAATTAACCAGTCGCTTAAAAATTGCTCCCAAAGTCTCAGTTTGGTCTTTGCTTGGTCGTGTTTGAGGTATTATCAAGGAGTCGCCAAGCAAAATGTTAACCCGGCTTCCTTCTGATGATGTCCCGGGGGCAAATTTTAACCGAATGCATTGATTTAGGATCGCACAGGATCGGGTGGGATTCCTGCTTTACATCTGCACCCGGTGTTATTTCCCGTCCATTCCAGCGGCCAGTAAAATCGGGGTGGAGCGTGAAATCAGCGCTGCAGCCGATCCCGTCAGTTTCCCAGCGCTGAAATTGCCCGTGTGCATTTCCAGCTTTCTCGGCTGTGCTTGTCCAGCGTGATGGTCTCCTGGCATTAGATATTAGAATCGCAAAGCTCCCCTCTGAAAAACCACAGAGAGAGAGGGAGAGAGAGGTGGCGGGGGGCTGGAATAAAACAAAAACCTGCTGGAAATGAAGAGGGAAAATGCTACAAGGCTACAGCAGGTCACTCAGTGTTGGAGTAGGTCCCCGGTAAAGGGCCATCCCGTTGCTTCACTTTCTCAATGAGCAGCCAGGCACACAGCTTCAACATTTTCCCAATGGAACCAGGTGTTTTCCAGCTGTGACTGGAGCCAGAGCGGGTTCTGCCATTTCAAGCAGCCAGGCTGTGAGGCTGCATATCTGGAGAGTCGGAGCCCTCAATTAATAACATTTTGGGTGTTAAGGTGAGTGTGTGTGTGTATGTGTGTGTCTGTATGTCTGTCTGAATGAGTGTGTGTGTGTTTATCTGTGTCTGAGTGTGTGTGTGTGAGAGAGTATGCATGTGTGCCTGTCTGATGTGAGTGTGAGAGGTTGAGCATGTAAGAGAGTGTGTGTGAGACAGTGAGGGTAAGTGTGAATGTGTGAGGGCGAGTGTGAGAGAGTGAGGGCGAGTGTGAGAGAGTGAGGGCGAGTGTGAGAGAGTGAGGGCGAGTGTGAGAGAGTGAGGGCGAGTGTGAGAGAATGAGGGCGAGTGTGAGAGAGTGAGGGCGAGTGTGAGAGAGTGAGGGCGAGTGTGAGAGAGTGAGGGCGAGTGTGAGAGAATGAGGGCTAGTGTGAGAGAGTGAGGGCGAGTGTGAGTGAGGGCGAGTGAGAGTGAGGGCGAGTGTGAGGGCGAGTGTGAGAGAGTGAGGGCGAGTGTGAGAGTGAGGGCGAGTGTGAGAGAGTGAGGGCGAGCGTGAGAGAGTGAGGGCGAGCGTGAGAGAGTGAGGGCGAGCGTGAGAGAGTGAGGGCGAGCGTGAGAGAGTGAGGGCGAGCGTGAGAGAGTGAGGGCGAGCGTGAGAGAGTGAGGGCGAGCGTGAGAGAGTGAGGGCGAGCGTGAGAGAGTGAGGGCGAGCGTGAGAGAGTGAGGGCGAGCGTGAGAGAGTGAGGGCGAGTGTGAGTGAGGGCGAGTGTGAGAGAGTGAGGGCGAGTGTGAGGGTGAGTGTGAGAGAGTGAGGGCGAGTGTGAGAGAGTGAGGGCGAGTGTGAGAGAGTGAGGGCGAGTGTGAGAGAGTGAGGGCGAGTGTGAGAGAGTGAGGGCGAGTGTGAGTGTAACTTCCCGAATTGTGTCAGGGGCCGGAACATCGGAGCAGAAAATCCCGGCCTAAGCAGGAAGATCAGGGTGTTCCCTCCCAGGCCGGGGCATTCCAACATCCGGCGTCTGTAACTTAGTGAAAGAGCAGGAACCTGCGGGTGTTCAGGGCAGGACGAGCGGACGCTGCACTTATCTTAACGTAACCCACAATCCAACAACCCGAACTTCCCCAAGCCCAAATCGGAATTCAGCTCGCATCCTGCGACCAGGCTCGGAGCCTCACGATGACTTCATCTCTCGCAATGACCAGGGGTCGCAGGAAGAGGTCTGGATAAATTCCATGTGAGGCTCCTTCCATTTATCAGTCAGATCATCTTCTCAAAGTTCTCGATACCTGCTTCCACCTTCTGCAATTCCGTCTCGATTTGCTTCAACTGTGAAACAAACCAGCAGATACAAATGAAAAGCAAGAAACCTCTTTACCCAGGGAACAGTGGAAATCAGGCTCAGGCTACCACAGAGGGGTGGAGTGAGCCAATCAGCACAACTGCATTCAAGAGGAACTTAGGAAGAGGAGGAGGCCATTCAGCCCCTCGAGCCTGTTCCTCCATTCAATAGGATCATGGCTGATCTGTGGCCCAATGCCAAGGACCCACCTTCACCCCATATACCTCAATACCTTAAGTTAACAGAAATCCATCAATCTCAGATTTAGATTCACAGGGATGGTTCCATGGACGAGGAACTTCAGTTACGGGCATAGATTGGAGAAGCTGGGACTATTTTCCTCAGAGAAGAGAAGGCTGAGAGGAGATTTGATAGAGGTGTTCAAAATCATGAGAGGTCTGGACAGAGTAGATGGGGAGAAACTGTTCCCATTCATGAAAGGATCGAGAATGAGGGGGCACAGATTTAAAGTGCTTGGCAAAAGACGCAATAGTGACATGAGGAAAAACTTATTCACGCAGCGCGTAGTTAGGATCTGGAATGCACTGTCTGAGAGTGTGGCGGACACAGGGTCAATCGAGTGGTTAGGATCTGGAATGCACTGTCTGAGAGTGTGGCGGACACAGGGTCAATCGAGTGGTTAGGATCTGGAATGCACTGTCTGAGAGTGTGGTGGAGACAGGGTCAATCGAGTGGTTAGGATCTGGAATGCACTGTCTGAGAGTGTGGTGGAGACAGGGTTAGGATCTGGAATGCACTGCCTTTGGATGTGGTGGAGACAGGTTCAATCGAGCGGTTAGGATCTGGAATGCACTGCCTGAGGGTGTGGTGGAGACAGGTTCAATCGAGTGGTTAGGATCTGGAATGCACTGCCTGAGGGTGTGGTGGAGACAGGGTCAATGGAGTGGTTAGGATCTGGAATGCACTGCCTGAGGGTGTGGTGGAGACAGGTTCAATCGAGTGGTTAGGATCTGGAATGCACTGCCTGAGGGTGTGGTGGAGACAGGGTCAAACGAGTGGTTAGGATCTGGAATGCATTGCCTGAGAGTGGTGGAGACAGGGTCAATCGAGTGGTTAGGGTCTGGAATGTACTGTCTGAGAGTGTGGGGGAGACAGGGTCAATCGAATGGTTAGGATCTGGAATGCACTGTCTGAGAGTGTGGTGGAGACAGGGTCAATCGAGCGGTTAGGGTCTGGAATGCACTGTCTGAGAGTGTGGTGGAGACAGGGTCAATCGAGTGGTTAGGATCTGGAATGCACTGTCTGAGAGTGTGGTGGAGACAGGGTCAATCGAACGGTTAGGGTCTGGAATGCATTGCCTGAGAGTGTGGTGGAGACAGGGTCAATCGAGTGGTTAGGGTCTGGAATGCACTGCCTGAGAGTGTGGTGGAGACAGGGTCAATCGAGTGGTTAGGGTCTGGAATGCACTGCCTGAGAGTGTGGTGGAGACAGGGTCAATCGAGTGGTTAGGATCTGGAATGCACTGTCTGAGAGTGTGGTGGAGACAGGGTCAATCGAGTGGTTAGGGTCTGGAATGCATTGTCTGAGAGTGTGGTGGAGACAGGGTCAATCAAAGTATTCAAAAGGGAATGAGACTGTTATCTGAAAAGGAAGAACGTGCCGGGTTACAGGGAGAAGGTGGGAGAACGGCACTAGGAATTGCTCAATTGGAGAGCCGGTGTAAACACAATGGGCCGAATGGCCTCTTTCTGTGCTATAAAAACTCTGTGAATCTGTTATAAGTATCCAATGGCCCAGCGTCAACTGCCGTTTGTTGAAAAGAATTCCAAATATCTACCAGCCTTTATGTGCAGAAGTGTTTCCTGAATTCACTCCTGAAAGGTTTTGCTTTAATATTTAGGCCGTGCCTCCCTAACCCAGTGGAAATAATTCCCCGCTGTCTACTTTATCTGTTTGAAAACATCAATCCAACCAGCCTTTAACCTTCTACTTTCCAGAGAATATACTTCTCGATACTCTTCTCGAGCTTTAAGCACACGAGGGAGAAAGGAATAGAACGATATGTTGATGGAATTAGATGAGAAAGAGTGGATGGAGACTTGTGTGGAAGCACAAGGAGCAGCATGGACCAGTCGGGCTGAATGGCCTGTTTCTGGGCTGTAAATATTGTAAGAGCCACAACTCGTGTGACTGTGGGCACCGGCTTGCATCTTACGGTTTTACGATTCTGCCAACAGCAGATTTCTGTCCCTTTCCTTAGCCTCAGTATGAGCCTCAAGGACGGCAAACACGTGCAGGCGGACAATGGCAGCTAGAACACGGTGGGCACCAACATCTCTCCTCCAACTCAGAGGGTCGTGGGTTCAAGACCCACGGCAGAGACCTCAAGCACAAAAATCTCAGCTATCACTTGTTGAGGGAGCGCTGCACTGTCAGAGGTGTTGCCTGTCAGATGAGATGTTAAACCGAGGGCCCACCCCCACACCCCTGTCTGCCCTTGCGGGTGGAAGTAAATGACCCTGTTTTGAAGAAGAGCTGGGGAATTCTCCCCAGGGCACTGGGTCAACATCTGTCCCTCGGCCAACATCATTAACCCAGATGACCCTATGATTCTCACATGAATGTTTAAACAAGTGAGCTCAGAAAGTGGTTTCAGCAGAGAGGGCAGGGGGCACCTGGTAATGGGAGCAAAACCTGAATGTCTGTCCTCGTCGCAGCACAGCACACAGGGAGGCCATTCGGCCCATTGTGTCTGTGCCGGCCTCTTTTGCAGAGCAATTCAGGTAGTCTCACTACCCTGCTCTTTCCCCGTATCACTGCAATTATTTATCCAATTCCCTTTTGAGGGTGACGATTGAACCTATTTCCACCAGCCTATCGGGCGATGCTTTCCAAATCCTAACCACTCATTCCCTAAAAATAAATTCCCTTCATTCCCTGTGATTCTTTTGCGAATCACCTTAAATCTGTGCCCTCTGGTTCACAGCCCTTCAGCCAGCGGGACTGGTTTCTCTCGATCCACTCCAATCAGACCCCTCGTGGTTTTGAACACTTCTCTCAAACCTTCTCGCAACCTTCTCTTCTCTAAGTAGAACAGTCCCAGCTCCTCCAATCTAACCACATAACTGAAGTTCCTCATCCCTGGAACCATTATGATGAATCGTTTCTGCACTCTCTCCCTAAAGCCCTCACATCCTTCCTAAAGTGTGCTGCCCAGAATCGGACGGAATTCTCCAGCTGAGGCCGATTCCCCCCCAACGTTCTTATAAAGTTTTGTCATGGGTGAAGTGGCTCCTGATGGAGGGATGGTAAAGGCTGCTGTCTGGATCCTGCCCGTCCGCCCATCCCAGTAGAGCCTTCTGGAGTCTAGGGGAGGGTATGGTGTTCTCAAACTACCCTCTCCCACCACCCACCCCAGCCCTACCGGGAATCCTGCCCTCGAAAAGGAGGAGCTGGACCGACACAAGTAGGAATCAGGGTCTTGTATCAAAGAAATGAACAATGTCTCTATGACTCAGGGCAGGTACAGCATGGATTAGAGAGCAAAGCTCCCTCTACACTGTCCCCATCAAACACTCCCAGGACAGGTACAGCACAGGGTTAGATACAGAGCAAAGCTCCCTCTATACTGTCCCCATCAAACACTCCCAGGACAGGTACAGCACGGGGTTAGATACAGAGTAAAGCTCCCTCTACGCTGTCTCCATCAAACACTCCCAGGGCAGGTACAGCATGGGGTTAGATACAGAGTAAAGCTCCCTCTACACTGTCCCCATCAAACACTCCCAGGACAGGTACAGCACGGGGTTAGATACAGAGTAAAGCTCCCTCTACACCATCCCTATCAAAAACTCCCAGGACAGGTACAACACGGGGTTAGATACAGAGTAAAGCTCCCGCTACACTGTCCTCATCAAACACTCCCAGGACAGGTACAGCACGGGGTTAGATACAGAGTAAAGCTCCCTCTACACTGTCCCCATCAAACACTCCCAGGACAGGTACAGCACGGGGTTAGATACAGAGTAAAGCTCCCTCTACACTGTCCCCATCAAACACTCCCAGGGCAGGTACAGCACGGGGTTAGATACAGAGTAAAACTCCCTCTACACTGTCCCCATCAAACACTCCCAGGGCAGGTACAGCACGGGGTTAGATACAGAGTAAAACTCCCTCTACACTGTCCCCATCAAACACTCCCAGGGCAGGAACAGCACGGGGTTAGATACAGAGTAAAGCTCCCTCTACACTGTCCCCATCAAACACTCCCAGGACAGGTACAGCACGGGGTTAGAATATAGTTGTTATGACACTACAGAAAACCAGCCAGTCCTGCAGTGACCAGACCGACACTCCCTTGCTGTAGTCAGCCATCCTGCGAATCTCTGAGCTGCTCATCAACTGAGCCTCCAGTTTTGGGGCTGCTTTTAATGTAAGGGCCCTTCCCCTGCCCTGTACCCAATGAACGAGATGAAGTCTGGGGTTAGACCCATTTCACATAGGAGTCTTCCAACCAACATGCAAGAGCAGACCCCCCTTACCCCCTCCCCCGGCGTGTTGCTTCAGTCCCCTTACCTTCTCCGCATCCATCTCCTGGATTTTCTGAGGCACTTTGGTCCTGTAGTCAGATTTGGAGATTTTCTCCCTGAGCTTTGAGATCTGTTTCTGAACATCTCCCTGTTTGCTCCTGAGCTTTGTAACTTCCTTTTCGGCATCGATCAGCCCCTTTTAAAAAAAAAAATAGCGATTGGATCATTACGCTCGGACATGTCAGCATTGCACGACCACCAGAAAGGCCAGAGCCGGAGCAAGTTGCTTAATGAGGGGAGTTGGGGAGCAGGGCGGGGTGCTTGGGGTGAGTGTGAGGGATCGCAGGGGGGGCCAGGGAAGACTCAGGGAGTGCAGCGGGGGAGCTCGGGGGAGAGGCTTGGGGAGAAGGTGGGGGCAGGCAATCCCTGGGAAGGATGGATGTGGGGAGGGGGTGCGGGTGCTGAAGGGAAGGGAAAGGCTGAGTGAGGAGGAGGGAAGAGTTGCTGAAAGCAACGAGGAAGTGGGCTGTGACCTTTGCCACTACCCCCGCCAGTGGCCAGTCCCAGGAGGTAACAGGTCCCCCCCTCCCCCCCACCAGCCAGTCCCCCCAAAGTGTCAGCCTTGGCTCTGCAATCGGCTTCAGAGTCAGAAGGTGGAGGGTTCAAGCCCCCGCTCCAGAGACCTGAGGAGAAAATCCAGGCCGACACACGCTAGGAATGGGCCAGAAATGTGATGTCCACATTCCTGGAAAGTATATCAGCTTTAAAAAAAAAAATCTGGTAAAAGAATACCCGTCTTTGCAACCAAGAGGTTTGATGCGGAAAGAAATGTAAAAGCGTCTGCATGGCCGGAGGGCGATTTTAAGCCTGCTCTCCAGCTGAGGGGGAGTTAGATAAGTATATGAAGTACTTATCTAACTCTCTGGAAGTTCCCCTCCAAGTCACTCACCATCCTGACTGGGAAATATATCGCCGTTCCTTCACTGTCGCTGGGTCAAAACCCTGGAACTCCCTCCCTAACAGCACTGTGGGTGTACCTACACCACATGGACTGCAGCGGTTCAAGAAGGCAGCTCACCACCACCTTCTCAAGGGGCAACTAGGGATGGGCAATAAATGCTGGGACCAGCCAGCGAGGCCCACATCCCATGAATGAATAAAAATAAAACTCGAGGCGGGCAGGATTGAAGGATACACTCATGAGGTGAGATGATTTCAATGCGCAGTAAGATTGGGGCAAGGCATAGAACTAACACAGCACCCGTTCCCATCAAGTTTGCACAGGCAGGTTCGATTAAAGTGCCCTTCCCGCACCCGTTAAAAAAAAATATCACACAGAATATCAACAGTTTACTTCTAAATCTGAACTTCTCCTTTGAAAACTGACAGCCAAGGCAGTGAGGGGGAGCAAGCAGTTGGCGGGGTGTGGGAGTGGGGGGCAGAGATACGGGATTTAACCAGTCAGCAGCCAGCGCTAACTGTCCCCCCGGCACTTACCTTCAGCATTAGATGGACGGTGCATCGGTCAGAAGCGATGGCCAAGGCACAGCCGGGTGGGCACTCTTCATGCACCAGGGCGGTCACCGACTTGGAGGAGGACAGGGTCTGGATGTAGGAGGAGAACAGGCTCACCAGGGCAGCTGTACTCTCGTCCGAGCACGTCAGGTAACCTGCGGACGAAGGTGAGAGGTCGAGGTCAAACAGCCGTGGATCTCGGGAAGACAGGGAATTTAACGGGAACGGCTAAAGGAAGGAGCAGCAGCATTGAGGCTGAACCTGTCCCAGCTTCAGGATGTCACAAAGTAAAACCGCTCCACATGGAGCGTTTTATCAACTGTTGGAACGTGAGCAATGCAGCAGCCAATTTGTGCACAGCAAGATCCCACCAACAGCAACGACAGTCACTCATGAATACAATAGGGAATTCAGGAGAAACCTCTCTGCTCAGGGAGTGGTTCAAATGCAGAACCCGCCACCACAGGGAGTGACTGAGGCGATTAATACGGGTGCAGTTAAAGGGGGCAAGAGTGATTTGTTTTTTTCTTTATTCTTTCATGGGGTGTGGGTGTAGCTGGCAAGGTCAGCATTTGTTACCCGCTCCTAATTGCCCTTGAACTGACTTGTCTTACATTTCAGAGGGCAGTTAAGATTCAACCACATTGCCAGGAGAATGTACCAGGGAACTATTGTCCCCCATGCTTTGGTTTGGGGTATAGTTGACCGGGATCGGAGTCAATGCATGGGAAGTCCTTACTGCTGACCGGAGAGCCTGGAGACAAGCAGTCAGGAAAGACGTGGGAAAAGCAGAGGACAAAAGATGGTGGTAAAGAGAGCCCGCCAGAAGGACAAAACATCAGACCGCCTCAGGCGAGCGCCATTCATCCTTGGAGCTGAAGGAGGGACTGTCACTCATGTATCGGCCTCTACAGCCGCAGCTGATAATATCTGATCCAGAAGCAACATAAAGCACTTGTAAAGAGAGACTGCTGGGACATAAGGGCAGCTGCTGGGAGGCAGACATGTGTAATGCTGCATTCTGTAAATAAAGTCATCATCAAGAAAAGTGTAAGTGTCTATTTTCATATTTCACCAACGGGCTGGGAGTTGAATTAACATGGACAACGTTCTCTATCACGCGCTCGCAGGGGTGAAACAGCACAGAAGTAAGTCGACTCACAATCTGCTTTGGTCTTGGTGAGATTATAGTCAGCTCGCAAGGAGCGGATGGCACGAATGATAGACATGACAAACTCCACATTACGGTCAAGTTCCTCGTCCCTCCAAGAGTACTGCAGGTAAAGAGACAGCAAAATAAAATGCTGCAAAGCTGACTAGATTCAGGAATCTTGAGCTCAGCTACTGATAATCCATTTATTGCCCACTTTGAGCTCTTGTTCATAACAGCCCCATCCCCAATCTCCACTGGTCAGTGCATGGGCAACCCTCACCCCCATCTCTATTGGTCAGTGAATGGACAACCCTCACCCCCATCTCTATTGGTCAGTGCATGGACAACCCTCACTCCCATCTCTATTGGTCAGTGAACAGGAGCGCCCCCTCCCCCAACCCCGTCTCCATTGGTCAGTGAATACGAGACCGCCTCTCCCTCCTCCATCTCTACCGGTCAGTAAAGGGAGACCCACTCCCCCAATCTCCACTGGTCAGTGAATGGGAGCACCCCTCCCCCACCCCTGTTGTCATGAAGCTATTAATGTATATAATATTATTGGAAAACATTTTTCTTTTAAAATAGAGGTTTAGTCTTTTGATGTGTCTTAATTGGATTAAAGCCAGCTAGTCTGGAGGTTTTGAAGAGTACTAGTTTTTAGAAATAAAGAGGGAAACGAGGGGGAGAGGGAAGCGGGGGGAGAGAGACAGGGTGAGGGAGGGAGAGAGACAGAGTGAGGGAGGGAGAGAGGCAGAGTGAGGGAGGGAGAGAGGCAGAGTGAGGGAGGGAGAGAGGCAGAGTGAGGGAGGGAGAGAGGCAGAGTGAGGGAGGGAGAGAGGCAGAGTGAGGGAGGGAGAGAGGCAGAGTGAGGGAGGGAGAGAGGCAGAGTGAGGGAGGGAGAGAGGCAGAGTGAGGGAGGGAGAGAGGCAGAGTGAGGGAGGGAGAGAGGCAGAGTGAGGGAGGGAGAGAGACAGGGTGAGGGAGGGAGTCAGGGTGAGGGAGGGAGAGAGACAGGGTGAGGGAGGGAGAGAGACAGGGTGAGGGAGGGAGAGAGACAGAGTGAGGGAGGGAGAGAGACAGGGTGAGGGAGGGAGAGAGACAGAGTGAGGGAGGGAGAGAGACAGAGTGAGGGAGGGAGAGAGACAGAGTGAGGGAGGGAGAGAGACAGAGTGAGGGAGGGAGAGAGACAGAGTGAGGGAGGGAGAGAGACAGAGTGAGGGAGGGAGAGAGACAGAGTGAGGGAGGGAGAGAGACAGAGTGAGGGAGGAAGAGAGACAGAGTGAGGGAGGAAGAGAGACAGAGTGAGGGAGGGAGAGAGACAGAGTGAGGGAGGGAGAGAGACAGAGTGAGGGAGGGAGAGAGACAGAGTGAGGGAGGGAGAGAGACAGAGTGAGGGAGGGAGAGAGACAGAGTGAGGGAGGGAGAGAGGCAGAGTGAGGGAAGGAGAGAGGCAGAGTGAGGGAGGGAGAGAGACAGAGTGAGGGAGGGAGAGAGACAGAGTGAGGGAGGGAGAGAGACAGAGTGAGGGAGGGAGAGAGACAGAGTGAGGGAGGGAGAGAGACAGAGTGAGGGAGGGAGAGAGACAGAGTGAGGGAGGGAGAGAGACAGAGTGAGGGAGGGAGAGAGACAGAGTGAGGGAGGGAGAGAGACAGAGTGAGGGAGGGAGAGAGACAGGGTGAGGGAGGGAGAGAGACAGAGTGAGGGAGGGAGAGAGA
Source organism: Cetorhinus maximus (assembly GCF_964194155.1). NCBI lineage: Eukaryota > Metazoa > Chordata > Chondrichthyes > Lamniformes > Cetorhinidae > Cetorhinus > Cetorhinus maximus. Next base: position 2,682,968 of record NC_135899.1, read on the forward strand.
CAGGGTAAGAGAGAAAAAAAATAGACACAGTGAGACAGAGAGAGGTGGGGCGAGCGGGGGAGGCACAGAGTGAGGGAGAGGCGGAGGGGAAGAGAAATGGAGGGAGAGACACAGAGTGAGAGAGAAAAAGACAGAAACAGCGAGACAGAGGCGCGAGTGAGAGAGGCAGTGCGAGCGAGCAGGCGAGAGAGGCAGTGTGAATGGGCAAATGCGAGCGACAGAGACAAAGCGAGCGAGCGAGAGAGCAATCGAGAGTGAGTGAGCGGGTGAGACAGCGAGAGAGTGAGCGAGCACGAGAGGGCAAATGCGAGCGACAGAGACAAAGCGAGCGAGCGAGAGAGCAATCGAGAGCGAGCGAGTGGGCGATGGAGCAAGTGAGTGGGCAAGAGAGCAGGCGAGAGAGTGTGAAAGAGAGCGGGAGCGAGCAAGGGACGGACAGAACGAGAGACGAAGCGAGTGAGAGGCGGAGCGAGCGAGAGACAAAGTGGGAAGGAGAGACAGACAGAGGGAGAGGGGGACAGGGAGACTGACCAAGAGAGAGGGACAGAGAAAGAGGGACAGAGCAAGGGAGAGAGAGAAAGCAAGAGTGGGAGACAAAGAAAGGGAGACAGAGAGCGAGCGGGAGACCGAGACCAAGGGGAGACCGAGAGAGAGAAAAACAGAAAGAGGGATTGGGGCAGAGAGAGAGAGAGAAAGATACAGAGAGGGGCAGAGACAGACAGACACATACCTCTTCACATTCAGGATAAGGGGTCACAGTGATACTGGGGGGGTCCTGATTTGATCGCCGTGGTAACCTCTGGTAGAGCTCCTCTGTAACAAAGGGCATGAACGGGCTGAGGAGGCGAAGGGCCACATCCAGGCAGGTGTACAGAACGTTCCGGGCGACGCGCGCTGCATTCTCATCCGTGCCGGCAAATACGGGCTTCAAACATTCCTGAAGCGGGAGGAAAGACAAGAAAAAATTGACCCACCTCCCACTCACGCGTCCAGTACAAGTGGCGATCGATCGAGAGGCTTTTCCAGCTTTTTCCATTGCCAATAGGAACTTCATTTATATAGCGCCTTTAAAACATCCCAAGGTGCTTCATGGGAATGATTATCAATTTGACACTGAGTGACATGGTAGTTATTGGGATGGGCGACAAAATGTTTGGTCAAGGATTCCATTTTGAGGTGCGTCTGAAAGCAAGGAAGAGAATACCAGACAGGTGGAGAGGTTTAGGGAGGGAATTCCAGAACCTGGGACCCAGGCAGCTGAAGGCACGGCTGTCGATGGTGGAGAGGTTTTAAATCAGGGACGTTCGAGAAGCCAGAAGTAGACAAGCGCAGAGGTCCCGGGGAGGTTGTGGGGCTGGAGGAGGTTGCGAAGAGATCGGGGAATTTGCACCCCAAAGCTAACTTGAGAGAAGTCGTATCGGTTAGAAAACGCACAAGCCAATCAGCGTCTGAAAGGCAGCTACAGGTTCAAGTACAGGTGAGGGCCCTGTGCTGCCAATTGCCTCATCTTTCAGCTCTTAACTCTGCAGGTTTCCAGGTTTGATTTAATGAAAAATGAAACAGGAGTTTCAGTGTTTCCCTGTCCTCGATCTTGTCGGAGAGATAAGATTATAGGATAACATGCTGGAATTGCCACACTTTAGTGAAGGATGTGAGGGGTCCTTGAGAGGGTGTGGAGGAGATTCACCAGAATGGTTCCAGGGTTGAGGGGGGGGGGTTTTCATTGCAGGGTTAGGTTGAAGAAGCTGGGGCTGATCTTCTTGATAAGAGATTTGAGGGCGGCGCACAAGATTAGGACAGGTTTAGATAGGGTAGATAAAGACAATCTGTTCCCATTCACTGA
>NC_135899.1:2685010-2834359 GCF_964194155.1 Cetorhinus maximus
ACAGAGTGGAGGGAGGGAGAGAGACAGAGTGAGGGAGGGAGAGAGACAGAGTGAGGGAGGGAGAGAGACAGAGTGAGGGAGGGAGAGAGACAGAGTGAGGGAGGAAGAGAGACAGAGTGAGGGAGGGAAGAGAGACAGAGTGAGGGAGGGAGAGAGACAGAGTGAGGGAGGGAGAGAGACAGAGTGAGGGAGGAGAGAGACAGAGTGAGGGAGGAGAGAGACAGAGTGAGGGAGGGAGAGAGACAGAGTGAGGGAGGGAGAGAGAGGCAGAGTGAGGGAGGGAGAGAGGCAGAGTGAGGGAGGGAGAGAGACAGAGTGAGGGAGGGAGAGAGACAGAGTGAGGAGGGAGAGAGACAGAGAGAGGGAGGGAGAGAGACAGAGTGAGGGAGGGAGAGAGACAGAGAGAGGGAGGGAGAGAGACAGAGTGAGGGAGGGAGAGAGACAGAGTGAGGGAGGGAGAGAGACAGAGTGAGGGAGGGAGAGAGACAGAGTGAGGGAGGGAGAGAGACAGGGTGAGGGAGGGAGAGAGACAGAGTGAGGGAGGGAGAGAGACAGGGTAAGAGAGAAAAAAAATAGACACAGTGAGACAGAGAGAGGTGGGGCGAGCGGGGGAGGCACAGAGTGAGGGAGAGGCGGAGGGGAAGAGAAATGGAGGGAGAGACACAGAGTGAGAGAGAAAAAGACAGAAACAGCGAGACAGAGGCGCGAGTGAGAGAGGCAGTGCGAGCGAGCAGGCGAGAGAGGCAGTGTGAATGGGCAAATGCGAGCGACAGAGACAAAGCGAGCGAGCGAGAGAGCAATCGAGAGTGAGTGAGCGGGTGAGACAGCGAGAGAGTGAGCGAGCACGAGAGGGCAAATGCGAGCGACAGAGACAAAGCGAGCGAGCGAGAGAGCAATCGAGAGCGAGCGAGTGGGCGATGGAGCAAGTGAGTGGGCAAGAGAGCAGGCGAGAGAGTGTGAAAGAGAGCGGGAGCGAGCAAGGGACGGACAGAACGAGAGACGAAGCGAGTGAGAGGCGGAGCGAGCGAGAGACAAAGTGGGAAGGAGAGACAGACAGAGGGAGAGGGGGACAGGGAGACTGACCAAGAGAGAGGGACAGAGAAAGAGGGACAGAGCAAGGGAGAGAGAGAAAGCAAGAGTGGGAGACAAAGAAAGGGAGACAGAGAGCGAGCGGGAGACCGAGACCAAGGGGAGACCGAGAGAGAGAAAAACAGAAAGAGGGATTGGGGCAGAGAGAGAGAGAGAAAGATACAGAGAGGGGCAGAGACAGACAGACACATACCTCTTCACATTCAGGATAAGGGGTCACAGTGATACTGGGGGGGTCCTGATTTGATCGCCGTGGTAACCTCTGGTAGAGCTCCTCTGTAACAAAGGGCATGAACGGGCTGAGGAGGCGAAGGGCCACATCCAGGCAGGTGTACAGAACGTTCCGGGCGACGCGCGCTGCATTCTCATCCGTGCCGGCAAATACGGGCTTCAAACATTCCTGAAGCGGGAGGAAAGACAAGAAAAAATTGACCCACCTCCCACTCACGCGTCCAGTACAAGTGGCGATCGATCGAGAGGCTTTTCCAGCTTTTTCCATTGCCAATAGGAACTTCATTTATATAGCGCCTTTAAAACATCCCAAGGTGCTTCATGGGAATGATTATCAATTTGACACTGAGTGACATGGTAGTTATTGGGATGGGCGACAAAATGTTTGGTCAAGGATTCCATTTTGAGGTGCGTCTGAAAGCAAGGAAGAGAATACCAGACAGGTGGAGAGGTTTAGGGAGGGAATTCCAGAACCTGGGACCCAGGCAGCTGAAGGCACGGCTGTCGATGGTGGAGAGGTTTTAAATCAGGGACGTTCGAGAAGCCAGAAGTAGACAAGCGCAGAGGTCCCGGGGAGGTTGTGGGGCTGGAGGAGGTTGCGAAGAGATCGGGGAATTTGCACCCCAAAGCTAACTTGAGAGAAGTCGTATCGGTTAGAAAACGCACAAGCCAATCAGCGTCTGAAAGGCAGCTACAGGTTCAAGTACAGGTGAGGGCCCTGTGCTGCCAATTGCCTCATCTTTCAGCTCTTAACTCTGCAGGTTTCCAGGTTTGATTTAATGAAAAATGAAACAGGAGTTTCAGTGTTTCCCTGTCCTCGATCTTGTCGGAGAGATAAGATTATAGGATAACATGCTGGAATTGCCACACTTTAGTGAAGGATGTGAGGGGTCCTTGAGAGGGTGTGGAGGAGATTCACCAGAATGGTTCCAGGGTTGAGGGGGGGGGGTTTTCATTGCAGGGTTAGGTTGAAGAAGCTGGGGCTGATCTTCTTGATAAGAGATTTGAGGGCGGCGCACAAGATTAGGACAGGTTTAGATAGGGTAGATAAAGACAATCTGTTCCCATTCACTGATGGAACAAGGACTAGGGGGACACAGGTTTAAGGTTTTGGGCAGGGGGGGGATGTGAGGAAGAACTTTTTTAGTCAGCGAGTGGTAATGACCGAGAACTCTCTGTCCACGAGGGTGGTGGAAATGGAGACGATGAATGATTTCAAAAGGGAATTGGATGAGCACTTGAGGGAAAACTTGCAGGGATACGGGGATAGAGCGGGGAAATGGGGCTGATGGGATTACTCTACGGAGAGCCGGCACGGACTCGATGGGCCGAGCGGCCTCCTTCTGTGCCATCGTGACTTCACGACCTCCACGTAAGGGCAACAGGTAAAGCAGTTAAAGGGATAATGAGTTATCCTTTGGTGGGCTCTAACATGTAAGTGGCTGTTGTCACGGTCACCAAGAGGCTCACCAGGTAGACGTCGCAAAGCTCGTACAGCCAGAAGTTGTAGACGGCGGTGGTGACGCCCGGGAAGTCGTACTGCTTGAAGCCGCGATTGCAGAGTTCCACCGCGTGGCTCAGGCGACTCAGCACCCAGCGATCAACCAGACTCCCTCGCGACAAGTCCTGCAGAGAAAGACGGTGACATCCAGTCCACAGTGCAGAACCCGGCCACTCGGCCCATGCTAAATGCAGACCTCCTCCGCCCTCTGCTCTTCACCTCAGCCTGTCTACACACCCTGCTGTTCCTATTTCCATGTCTATCGAACAAGAACATAAGAAAGACTAGCTGAAGTAGGCCGTTTGGCCCTTCTAGGCAATGCCGTCATTCGCGGCCGATCTTCTGCCTCAACTCCACCTTCCCACACTATCCCCATAACCCTTAATTGTCTCAGTATCCAAATCTATTCACCTCTCTCCTGAATACATTCAGTGGCTGAGCATTCTCTATTGGGAGATGCTGGTGTAGACGTAATGGCTACTGGACTAGTAGTCCAGAGGCCCAGGCTAACTCTGAGGCCGAACTCTGTCAGCACAGGTTCAAATCCCATCATGGCAGCTGGAGGAATTCAAACTTGATTAAAAAATCTGCAAATGGAAGCTAGTCTCAGTAATGGTGACCATGACAACTATCATTCATTAGTTGTAAAAACCCATCTACTAATTCACTAATGCCCCTTTAGGGAAAGAAATCTGCCGTCCTTACCTGGTCTGGCCTACATGTGACTCCAGACCCACAGCGATGTGGTTGATTCTTAAATGCCCCCTGAAGTAGCTGAGCAAGCCACTCAGTTCACAGGTGATTAGGGATGGGCGATAAATTCTGGCCTTGCCAGAGACGCCCACATCCCAGGACAGAATAAAAACAAAATTCCAAAGATTCACAGGCCCTTCGAGTCAAGAAATTTCGTCCATTCTCAGTCCCAAATGGCCGGCCTCTTATTCTGAGGCTGTGACCCTGTGTCCTAGATTCTCCTCTCTCTCCCTTAACTTTTGCCGTTCTAAGGAGAACAATCCCAGCTTTTACCTGGTCTACCCTTGAACTTCCCTGGACTGTAATCCCAACACTTGTGTGCACAGCCTAGGGCTGGATGGAGGGGGCGGAGTAAGACATCCAATGTTTGCTTTGTGCCAACAAGTACCTGTGCCACTAGGAGTTTGTTTGGCACAGAAACAGGCCATTCGGCCCAGCAGGTCTGTACCGTTGTTTATGCTCCACACGGGTCTCCTCCCACCCTACTTCATATAGCTCTATCAGCATATCCCATTACTCCTTTCTCCATTTTGCAATGATGTAGCTTCCCCTCGGATGCATCTATTACAATCACCTCAATGACTCTCTGCAGTCGTGAGTTCGACAGCGTGACCACTTCTCTGGGTAAGGGCGTTTCTCCTGAATTCCCTGTTAGTGACTATCTGATGTTTATGGACATCCACAACTTGAGATCCAGCTTTTTGGTTCATGGGAGGTATGTAGTGGTGATGTCACTGGACTAGTAATCCTGAAGCCCAGGATAATGCTCTGGGGATCCCACCAGGGCAGCTGGTGGACTCTAAATACAATTAATAAAAAATAATTCTCAAACTGAAAGCGAGTCTCAGTCATGGGGGGTCATGAAACTATCAATTGTTGTAAAAAACCCATCTGGTTCACTAATGCCCTTTAGGGAAGAAATCTGCCATCCTTACCCGGTCTGGCCTACATGTGACTCCAGACCCACAGCAATGTGGTTGACTCTTAACTGCCCTCTGAAAATGATCTAGCAAGCCACTCGGTTCAAGGGCAATTAGGGATGGGCAACAAATGCTGGCCTTGCCAGCGACGCCCACATCCCGTGAATGGATAAAAAAAACCACAGAGAATAACCCGGGAATCTGGGAATGGCAGGAGGCCCTTGAACCTGTCCTACCGTACGACGAGTTGAATGGCTGATCCGCGAGCTGCCTTCTTCATCCCACATCCCTCAATTCCGGTAAACAAAAAACTATTCATCAGATTTAAAATGAACAATTGACCCAGCCTCAATTGCCATTTGAGGATGAGTGTGTCAGCCCTCACCCCACCCTTTGGGGTGTAGGCGTTTCTCTCTGATTTGCACTCCCGAAAGGTCTGGCTCTAGTTTCTGCTTTCTTTTGATCTACCCTGACGGTTCCCTAGAGAGGTGCGAGGGGTGACGTCTTCTGTGGTCACGCACGTTAGCGAAACGCTAAACCCATCGCATTCGCACAGAAAGCTTCCCCGTGCCTTCTGACTGGGCGTGGAGCTGCTCCACTGAACCCGAATGGGGGGGTGCCCCCCCCACAGTTTTGAACAATTCTCATTCGATTTTCAGACTGTCTTCATGTTCCCTACAAATGTCACAGAACCCTATATTTATTTTTTGTATTTGTTCATTCAGGGGATGTGGGCGTCGCTGGCTGGGCCAGCATTTATTGCCCATCCCTAATTGCCCTCGAGAAGGTGATGGATGAGCTGCTGCAGAGCAGAAAGCCATTCAGCCCACTACGCCTATGCTGGCTCAATGAGACCCCTTTCCCCACAGCCCTGTAATTTTGTTTGTCCCAGGTCAAGGGCACACCTAATTCCCTTTTGCAAGTCACGACTGAATCTGCTTCCTGCGCCCCTTTAGGAGGTGCATTCCTGGAGTGATCCTGGGTTGTCCTAAGACATAGGAACATGGGAGCAGGAGTAGGCCAGTCAGCCCCTCGAGCAGAGGTCCACCGTTCACCTCGATCGTGGCCGATCTCCTACCTCAGCACCATCTTCCCGCGCTATCCCCATATCCCTTGATGTCACTGGAATCTAGAAATCTATCGATCTCAATCTTGAACATACTCAATGGCTAAGCTTCCACGGTCCTCTGGGGCAGATAATTCCAAAGATTCACCACCCTCTGCGTGAAGAAATTCCTGCTCATCTCAGTCCTAAATGGCCTTCCTCTTATTTGGAGACTGTGTCCCCTGGTTCTAGTCCAAATAAGCTGAGATGAGCAGAAACCTCCTTCCTGCATCTACCCTGTCGAGCCCTGTAAGAACTTTGTACATTTCAATGAATCACCTCTCACTCTTCTAAACTCTAGAGAATACAGGCCCCGTCTCCTCAATCTCTCTCCATATGGCAATCCCGCCATCCCAGGAATCAGTCTGGTGAACCTCTGTTGCACTCCCTCTATGGTCGTCTCAAAGTGCTTTACAGCCAATGGACACTGTGTTTCCAACATTCGATGTGATTCCACAATTGGACAACACTTGCTGAACAACCCTCAGTGTGCTAACAATTACACTGACTACCGATTTAAGATTGTCAGCTGGGCTCGCAATGTGGCACATTTGCATGTACTGGAAGCTCCATATATTAATACATGGGGCCCTGCTCTTTAGACAGAAAGAGCATGAACACACATTGCGCCTGTTTCAGTTAAACAAAATAAGCAACAGCCATTCGCTGACTCATTCCTCAGGGCAATGCCTTCACCAATCAGGGTCAACCTGCCTGGTTTAAATGGCAAACAATGCTTGGCAGTTAACTGTCAGTCACCATCAGCGGTGCATTCTCCATGGCAACGCCGCTTGCCAACCAATCAGCACTCTCTTCACATACAGTATAAATTGTTGTTTTCCCCTTATATGGGCATTCTTGCCAGTGTCCTGATGAGTGCAAGATGAAAAGCTTTGACATGTCACTTTCATCCAGCTTCTGTTATGGAATTTGAATCTGTCTGGTTGTTTAAACAGTGGGGACTGGACCTCCCGCACTCAGCTCCCCAGGGCTCAGAGGCTACACCCCCTCCCCTGCCTGCCCTGCCCCGACCCTCTGCCGGTCGACAGGCCGGCACCCACCTGGACTGGGTCCTCTGGTTTGAAGTTTTCCCCCAGGCCCCGGATGGCGAACTTCGTGGCGTTCCACAGCTTGTTGCAGAAGTGGCGGTAGCCGAGGATCCGGTTGACGTCCAGGTTGATGTCCCGGCCTGTTGGCACAGACAGAAATGTTTCACCGGTCGCTGAATCACGGCTTTAAACCGCCTCATCGGCACCTGCACAGTCTCTGCCGTGGAGAATCAGGAGGTACCTCAAAACTCTATTGTATTGTAGCGAAAACATCCCAAAGTGTTTCACAGGTTGTTATTAAATAAAATTTGACACCAAGCCACGCATGGGCCAGGATTTTTCGAGCGGCGGGGATTCCCTTCCTGCCATCCAAGGAGTCGGAGAACACACCCACGCCGATACTGCCTGCCCCACAGCCCTTTCACGCTCCAACCAGCGTCCACTGGCCGGAGATGGGACTTCCGCCCCCTCACACGGAAGGAGATCCCACCTCAAGAGATCTGCCGGTCAATCTGATTGGCCGGCAGCTCCCTAATCCCTTCAGTGCCAGTGGGGGTGTGGATATAGTGGGAGGTTGGGGTGTCTGAGAGAGGCCTAGGGGGGGTGAAGTTTAGCGGCCACCAGGCCTTAAGGGGACAGCGCCACTGATGGAGGCCCCCTCAACCCCACTTTCTGCCCAAGGCCTGAATCCAATTATTTTCCAGGCTTCCCACATACCGGAAACTCCTCCCAGCGGCCTAAAAAAATTAGCCTGGGCGGGAAAAGGCCCTTAGGTGGTCAATAACTGGCCACTTAAGGGCCTCAAATTGGAGCAAGGACGGGCTAGCCAAGGCCTCACCCGCCCCAGGGCAGAATTGCAGAGGTCAGGATGGGCGGGAGCCCAGCAGGAAGCTCATCCGAGGAATTTTACGCTCGATCCCCCCCTGCCGGTGGGGGAGCATATAATTCAGGCCCACGGAGGCATTTGGGCAGGTGACCAGAAGCTTGAGCAAGCAGCAAGGTTATTTTTGATTCCTTCTTGGGACAAGGGCGTCGCTGCCAAGTCCAGCATTTATCGCCCATCCTTAATTGCCCCTGAGAAGGTGGTGGTGGGCTGCCTTCTGGAACTGCTGGAGTCCATCCGGTGTAGGTACACCCACAGTGCTATTGAGGGGGGGGTCCTCTGGTTTGAGGTTTCCCCCCAGGCCCCGGATGGCGAACATTGTGGCGTTCCAGTTTGTTGCAGAAGTGGCAATTTTGACCCAGCGACAGTGATGGGGGGGTAGCGGGGTAGGGAGGGGGAGAGGTTAACAGAGGGAGTTCAAGAGCTTCGGGCCCCAGGCAGCCGAAGGCACCGCCGCCAACGGTGGAGCGACTGAAATCGGGGGGATGCTCAAGGGGCCAGGACTGGGGGAGTGCAGGGATCGTGGAGGGTTGTGGGGCTGGAGGAGATTACAGAGACAGGGAGAGGCAAGACCATGGGAGGCACTTAAAGTCAGGATGCTGTCAGACTAGGGAGCCAGCGTCAGCAAGGACGAGTGATGGCTGAACGGGACTTGGTGTCTTGCTACAGGGAGAAGAGTTTTGCAAGTTGAGGGGAAATAGGAGAGCAGCCAGATGGGAGAGCATTGGGGCGGTCAAGTCTAGAGGTAAAAGAGGCATTGAACGAGGGTTTCAGTAGCAGGCGGGTGGAGCCAGTTGACGTTAATACGCATAAATTAAACATTCCTGATGAACAGGGAGGTCGTGGTATTGTCACTGGACCAGTAACCCAGAGACCCAGGGTAATGCTCGGGGGACTCGGGTTAGAATCCCACCACTGAGGATGGTGTTATGAAAGTACAATGATTTTCATAATATTATGGTGATTTACTGTAAAAGGTTAAAAGTGGGGTTTGGGTAGTTTGTGTGTGTGTGTGTGAGTGAGAGATTTAATTGAATTGGAAACAGCTGGTATGGACATTTTGACTCATAAAAGAAGCTGGGGTTTGAAATGCTAAATACGTAAACATAGCTGAAGTCTTAGAATGTAAGATGTGAGGAGAATTTACGTGTTTAGATAAGTCGGAGCAGTTTGAATTTCAAAGGGATAGTAGGATGTTTACACCGGAGAAACTAGGCCAGGCAGTGTGGTTATTTTTCCCAAAGGTTACTGACAATATTAGCACCATGAAAAGTTTCATATTATGGGAAAGTATATTTTCAAAGGCATATGGGACAATGGAATTTACAGATTAAAAAGACAGAAAACGTATATAAGGGGGAATGAAGGGCTATGTTGGGAGGGGCCCTGTGACATCGAGCAGAAGCTTGCAAAACAGCCTCAGAAACACCTCCAGCCCTGTCTGCATGAGTTTGCCGCATCCAGCCCTTCAGGGTGCTAACTGTGCTGGCCTGGTTCTCTAACTTTAAAATCTATTTCGGACTGTTGCCTTACAAGGGGGTGTATTTGGGAGTCAGGTTAGGTAGGAATTTTAGTATTTGCTATAGTATTAAATTAGTGGAATCTTATGTAAGTGTTTGACATCTTTTCTCTTGTCAATAAATATCTTAATTTCATTAAAAAAAAAAATCCCTCAAGGTTTTGGTGGACTTATTACTTCTGATTTCAGTGCTCAATCTTCTCGTAATAAATACAAATTGCAAAACCGTTGTGACCACGAACCACGTTTCCCTCGTGGATTTGGGTCTGCCTGGCACACAGCATAATAATGGTGAAATTTGAATTCAATTAAAAATAATCTGGATGACCATAAAACCCATTGTCGATTGTCGTAAAAACCCATCTGGTTCACAAATGCCCTTTAGGGAAGGAAATCTGCTGTGCTTACCTGGTCTGCCCTACATGTGACTCTAGACCCACAGCAATGGCCCTCTGAAATGGCCTAGCAAGACGCTCAGTTCTCAAGGGCTGGCCTAGCTAGCAATGCCCCATCCCATGAACACATAAAAAAAATATAGGCAATCTAAAACAGCACAAAGCAATGTAGGTGCAGGGCTTGTGTTAAATCTTTCAGGTCAAACTGTCTCAAAGTGTTTCACACAATGAATAATGTCACCGTGGATTTATTTAACATCTACCCCAGCACCCTTGATACTGTGTTTCATCCAGGGGATGGTGCCTCCTGCCTTGGTAGTGCACAGGGGTGAACTTTGAAATCACAGCCTTCTAACCTAAGAGGCAAGAGTATTTCAGTGTTTCCACCAACAGAGGCTCATGCTTCACTCAAGCAAGATGGAAAAAGTGACTTAGATACTGGAACACAGTCAAATCCCGATGATACCAAACCTGGAGTCGTGGCAGACAAATAGGATGATACCAATCAACTGCAACAGGGCGCAGATAGGCTAGCAGAATGGACAGACAAGTAGCAGATGGAATTTAATACAGAGAAGCATGCACCACCAGGTTAAACTGGAGACGCTGGTGTTGTTCTTCCTGAAGTACAGGAAATTGAGGGGAGGTTTGATAGAGGCGTACAATATTATGACAGGTTTAGATAAGGTAGACAAAGAAAAGCTGTTCCTGATGGTACAAGATCTGGGGGACACAGCTTTAAGATTTTGGGCAAGGGATGCGGGGGCGGTGGGGGGGGATGTGAGGAAGAACTTTTTTTACACAGTGAGTGGTAATGGCCTGGAACTCGAAGCCCACGAGGCTGGAGGAAGCAGTGACCCTTAATGATTTCAAAAGGAAATTGGACGGACACTTGGGAGGGATAGAGGGCTACAGGGAGGGATAGAGCAGGGGATGGGACTGACTGGGTTGCTCCACAGAGAGCGTGCATGGACCTGTAGGGGTGAATGGCTTCTCTCTGATAATAATAACCTGTATAACTCTGTATGTGTGACTGTAGGAGTGAGCTGCCTTCCTCCATAAGACGTAAGAGCAGAAGTAGGCCATTCGGCCCATCGTGTCTGCTCCACCATTCAATGAGATCATGGCTGATCTGATAATCCTCAACCCCACTTTCCTGCCTTTTCCCCATAACTCTTGATTCCCTTACTGATTAAAATCTGTCTATCTCAGCCTTGAATATACTTAATGGCCCAGTCGCTACAGCCCTCTGCAGTAAAGAATTCCACAGATTCACTACGCTCTGAGAGAAGAAATTCCTCCTCATCTCTGTTTTAAATGGGTGACCCCTTACTCTGAGATTATGCTCTCTGGTCCTAGACTCTCCCACAAGGAGAAACAACCTCTCAGCATCTACCCTGTCAAGCCCCCTAAAAATCTTATGTTTCAATAAAGTCACTTCTCATTCTTCTAAACTCCAATGAACAAAGGCCCAACCTACTCAACCTCTCCTCATAAGAAAATCCCTCCATCCCCGGGATCAACCTAGTGAACCTTCTCTGGACTGCCTCCAATGCCAGTATATCTTTCCTTAGATAAGGGGACCAAAACTGTTCACAGTATTCTAGGTGTGGTCTAACCAGTGCCTTGTATAGTTTTAGCAAGGTTTCCCTATTTTTATACTCCATTCCCTTTTAAATTAAGGCCAACATTCCTCTCTTACTCCCAGCTGAGTAAGTCACTGCTATATTTCAGCGAAGGGACTCAGATGGGTAAACGAATAGAAAATGGATTGCAGTGGCTAATTCCACAGCCGTGTTACCTTGAGATGTGTAGGCGCACAGAGCAAACCGCAGGGCGTCTGTCCCGCATTCAGGAATCCCAACAGGATAATCGGATTTCTAATGGGAAAAACAAAAACATACAGATGGAGTTAAATACTGGATGAGCAGACATATAGCACCTTCCACAAACTCAAGAAATCCCAAAGTGTTTTATAGCCATCGAAGTGCTTCTGAAGCTTTTGTTATTCATTCATGGGATGTAGGCATCGCTAGACCAGCATTTATTGCCCTTGTTCAGAGCATTTAAGAGTCAACCACATTGCTGCGGGTCTGGTGTCACATGTAGTCACAGACCAGGTAAGGACCAGGTAAGATTTCCTTCCTTAAAGGACATTAGTGAACCAGATGGGTTTCATGGTCATCACCAAACTTTTAATTCCAGATTTTTATTGAGTTCAAATTCCACCATCTGTCGTGGCAGGATTCAAACCCGGGTCCCCAGAGCATTACCCCTGGGTCTCTGGATGACTAGTCCAGCGACAATACCACAACGTCATCACCTCCCCTCAAAGTGTAGTCACTGTTGTGATGTAGAAATGTGGCAGCCAATTAGCGCACAGGAAGCTCCACAAACAGCAATCTGATAGTGAGCAGATTTTTTTTTTTAAAAAGCGATGTTGGTTGAGGAATAAATTTAGGCCAAGATCCCCCGGGATAGCTCCACCCCATTGTGGCTGCAGAATCTTTACATCCACCCCAGAGGGCAGACAGTTTATTGTCTCATCCGAAAGATGGCATCTCCGACAGTGAAGCACTCCCTCAGCCCTGTACTGGGAATACCAGCCGAGAGCGAGACTTGAACCCACCACCTTCTGACTCAAGATGAGAGAGCGCTATCCACTGAGCCCCTGGCAGAAAACACTGCACTTATGACCTCTTAGGTGGTAAGGGAGCAGTGAGACTTAACAATGAAAATGGAAGGAACTCAATCAAAGACTGTGTTGAGGCACAGGGAGAGGAGAACAGATTTCTCTGCCAGCCCTGCCCCATCACATCCAAAACTAAATTCACCAGTATGCTGCACAAGGATTTGAACATAGAAGTAAGGATGTAATGCTTCAGTTATACAGGGCATTGGTGAGACCACATCTTGAATACTGTGTGCAGTTTTGGCCTCCTTATTTAGGGAAGGATGTAGATGTGTTGGAGGTGGTTCAGAGGAGGTTTACTAGATTGATAGCTGGAATGAATAGGTTGTCTTATGAGGAAAGGTTGGGCAGACTGGGCTTGTTTCCACTGGAGTTTAGAAGAGTGAGGGGTGTTTTGATTGAAGTATGCAAGATCCTGAATGGCCTTGACAAGGTGGATGTGGAAAGGATGTTTCCTCTTGTGGGTGAGTTCAGAACTAGGGGGTCACTGTTTTAAAATAAGGGGTCGCCCTTTTAGGACAGAGATGAGGAGAATTTTTCTCTCTCAGAGGATTGTGCGACTTTGGAACTCTCTGCCTCAGAAGATGGGGGAAGAAGAGGTCATTGAGTATTTTTAAGGCAGAAGCAGATGGATTCTTGTTAGGCAAGGGGATCAAAGGTTATCGGGGTTAGAGGGGAATGTGGAATTCGACATACAAGCAGATCTATGATCTTATTGAATGGCAGGGCAGGCTTGGATGGCCTAATTTGCATGTGCGTATGTTTGAACAGTGCCTCCCTCTTACCTATCAGTATGTCCTATTCTCTTCCGTCTTATGCGCTTATCTAGCTTCCCCTTAAATACACTTCGCTTCAACCACGCCCTGTGGTAACGCGTTCCACATTCTTACCACTCTCCGGCTGAACGCAGGGGACAGAGGGAGATATAATCTCGCAAAACTCTCGCATTTACCTGACCCGCTTTGGCTCGCTCGATCTCGACCGGGTCCAAGTTACTGTCCAGGAGCTGTGAGTGCAGGCCCTGCCGAAACAGCAAAAAAAGGCAAGTGAGCGACTTGTGGCCTTTTTAACCACACCTTCACATTGCAGCCACTTAGCGTAGACGCTGTGACAGAAACAGGCCCTCCGATCGACGCCTCCGGGCCACCTGAGTGGAAACCAGGGTCTAAGCCAAAGCTCCGGTTCCGGTCCCGCGCCAAAACTTTGTGTTTAAAAATAATACTTCTCTCCTTTTCCGGAGATGGTTCAGCAAGCGCCGGCAAATCCCCCTGCTCCGCCCAGTCTCCGAGTGCACGCTCAGACAGCGCAGGGCATACACACGAAGCCAGGTCTCACCACGTTCATTCATGCACGTACAGACAAACACACACCTATGTAAGTGTGTGCGCGCTCAGGGGTGCGCACTCCCATACACAAACCAAATATGCTCTGGGATTTAGAAGATCAAGAGGCGACCTCATTGAAACGTACAAATTTCTTTCCAGGATTTGACAGGATATAGGCTGGGACATTCTGTCACTGGCTGGAGAATCTAGAGTGAAGGGTTGTAATCTCACCGCAAGGGGGGGTGGGTCATTTTGAACTGAGAAATTTCTCCAACTCAAGGGTTGTGAATCTTTGGAATTCTCTACCTCAGAGAGTGTGGATGCTCAGTCGATGAATATATTCAAGGCTGAAACTGATACCGTTTTGGACACTATGGAAATCAAGGGGTATGGGGATTGGTCAGGGGAGTGGAACAGAAGAACAGAAAAAAATAGGGGCAATAGACCACAGGGCCTGTGGCTGATCTCGGGCTCCCAGTCCATTTTATCGCCTGCTTCCCATATCCCTTAATTCCCCCAGGCACCAATATTCTGTCTATCCCCGGCCTTAAATGTATTCAACGATGGAGCATCCACAACCCTCTGGGGTGGAGAATTCCAAAGATTCACAACACTTTGAGTGAAGTAATTTCTTCTTATCTCAGCCCTAAATGATCGGCCCCTTATCCTGAGACTGTGCCCCCTTGTGGAATTACATAGGAACACATGAATTAGGGGCAGGAGTAGGCCATTCGGCCCCTCGAGCCCGCTCCACCATTCAATAAGATCATGGCTGATCTGCTTATGGTCTCAACTCCACTTTCCTTTCTGCCCCCCCCACCCCCATTACTCTTGACTCCCCTTGTTGATCAAAAATCTGTCTAACTCTGCCTTGAATAAATTCAAAGTCCCAGCCTCCGCTGCTCTCTGGGGAAGAGAATCCCGCAGACTAACAGCCCCTCTGGGAGAAGGCATTTCTCCTCCTCTCCGTCTTAAAAGGGAGAAAAATCCATCACCCAAAGTGGGGTTTGAAACCACAACCCTGGGATAAAGAGTCCCATTAACTACCAACTAAGCTAGCTGGGCAGCACCAACGTAGATGATCAGACATGATGTTATTGCATGGAGGAGCAGCTCGAGGGGTCCTATGGCCTGGTCTTGCACAGACAAGGCCATTCGCAGTAGCCTGACCATGCTGCCCACCGAGATCAGCTAACTCAAGATGATCAGGCACCGGGTTACACTTATTTTGAGATAAATACACAGACACAGATCCACACACACAGACACACGCATGCATGCACACAGACACACACACGCACGCAGACACACGCACGCAGACACACTCATGCACACAGATGCACGCATGCAAAAACCACCTGGTCAATCCTTTTCCCCGCCAGTCGCTTCAAGTAGAAAGAAAACCAGACGAATTGTGAAACGGGCGACTAATTCATTATCTGCTGCTTGGTGTTGCCGCCCAAGGCCGATTTCACGGCTGTCTAGTTCAATTAAACCTCTAACTCCAAGTGACAAGTCTTGCTAATAGACTGATCCGTTTTCTAACCCACAGCACTGAACTCCGAGCCCCCGCCACGGTGAGAAGTGAGAAATCCCAAACAAACCCCCACGCAGGGTCTTACCTCAAGTGTGATACCGAAGATCACATCGAGGGGGTCAATGACGTTGCCAAGAGATTTGCTCATTTTCCGCCCGTGAGCATCGCGAACAATAGCATGAAGGTAAACCTGAGTTATTGAGGAGAAAGACACGGGCATTAACAAAAGAAACAATCTCAGCAGAAACACTGGGCTGTGAGGGGAAGGAATTACTCACACTGTACAGAGGGCTGGGAGCACTGGGCTGTGAGGGGAAGGAGTTACTTGCACTGTACAGAGGGCCGGAAGCACTGGGCTGTGAGGGGAAGGAGTTACTCGCACTGTACAGAGGGTTGGAAGCACTGGGCTATGAAGGGGGAGGAGTTACTCGCACTGTACAGAGGGCCAGAAGCACTGGGCTATGAAGGGGAAGGAGTTACTCGCACTGTACAGAGGGTTTGAAGCACTGGGCTATGAAGGGGAAGGAGTTACTCGCACTGTACAGAGGGTTTGAAGCACTGGGCTATGAAGGGGAAGGAGTTACTCGCACTGTACTGACGGCCACAAGCACTGGGCTATGAAGGGCGAGGAGTTACTCGCACTGTACAGAGGGCCGGAAGCACTGGGCTATGAAGGGGAAGGAGTTACTCGCACTGTACCGATGGCTGTAAGCACTGGGCTATGAAGGGGAACAGAGGGCCGGGAGCACTGGGCTATGAAGGGGAGGGAATTACTCGCACTGTACAGAGGGCCGGAAGCACTGGGCTATGATGGGGAAGGAGTTACTCGCACTGTACCGATGGCTGTAAGCACTGGGCTATGAAGGGGAAGGAGTTACTCGCACTGTACAGAGGGCCGGGAGCACTGGGCTATGAAGGGGAAGGAGTTACTCGCACTGTACAGAGGGCCGGGAGCACTGGGCTGTGAGGGGAAGGAGTTACTTGCACTGTACAGAGGGCCGGAAGCACTGGGCTGTGAGGGGAAGGAGTTACTCGCACTGTACAGAGGGTTTGAAGCACTGGGCTATGAAGGGGGAGGAGTTACTCGCACTGTACAGAGGGTTTGAAGCACTGGGCTATGATGGGGAAGGAGTTACTCGCACTGTACAGAGGGTTTGAAGCACTGGGCTATGAAGGGGAAGGAGTTACTCGCACTGTACAGAGGGCCGGAAGCACTGGGCTATGAAGGGGAAGGAGTCACTCGCACTGTACTGACGGCCACAAGCACTGGGCTATGAAGAGGAAGGAGTTACTCGCACTGTACAGAGGGCCCGAAGCACTGGGCTATGAAGGGGAGGGAGTTACTCGCACTGTACAGAGGGCCGGAAACACTGGGCTATGAAGGGGGAGGAGTTACTCGCACTGTACAGAGGGCCGGAAGCACTGGGCTATGAAGGGGAAGGAGTTACTCGCACTGTACAGAGGGTTTGAAGGAATGGGCTATGAAGAGGAAGGAGTTACTCGCACTGTACAGGGGGCCGGAAGCACTGGGCTATGAAGGGAAGGAGCTACTCGCACTGTACAGAGGGCCAGAAGCACTGGGTTTTGAAGGGGAAGGAGTTACTCGCACTGTACAGAGGGCCGGAAGCACTGGACTACGAAAGGGAGGGAGTCAATCGCACCATACAGAGTGTTTGAAGCACTGGACTGTGAGGGGAAAGGAGTTACTCACACTCTACAGAGGGCCGGAAGCACTGGACTACGAAAGGGAGGGAGTTACTCGCACCATACAGAGGGTTTGAAGCACTGGGCTGTGAGGGGAAAGGAGTTACTCGCACTGTACCAAGGGAGGAAGTTACCTGCACAGTAACTCTCTCTCCACTTTGTAATTAATGATATTAAAATTAGCTCCGGCTTCAATACTTGAAGGTCCATGTAAACTTAGGCAGTGCAGTGGTTTATCCGTCCCCTTAAAGCAGGTGCCTTGGGCCATTACTTAAGGAAGCAGATTTACAAGCCTTGCATTCACCACTACATTGTGAAGTAACTTTTACCTTTCTTATATTTTTTGATTTTTTTATCTCGCTTCCACTCGAGTGGATTTCTGTCGAGTGTTGGCACTGGGAATTTTTTTAGCTTCCCTGGGACATCTAAGCAGAAGAACAGGAACAGGCCGTTCGGACCCTCTACTCCTTCAAGCAGCCAGGTCATAGCTGACCTGGACCTTAATTCCATCTTCTCCATCTTGATTCTGTGACCCTTACTACCCTTGGCCGACAAAAATCTACCAATCCCAGTTTCGATCGAGGCTGGGGTTGGTCAGAAGTGCTTTCCGGGGACTGAGTTCCAGGGATCCACTGGCCTTTGTGTGACAAGTGTCACCCTGAGCAGCCTAGCTCTAACTTTAAACTTACCCACCCCCACCCAGCCCCCCTTGTTCTGGACCCTACCCCACGAGAGGAAATACTTTCGCTGCATCTGCCCTGTAAATTCTTGCAACCATCTTAACCACCTCAGTCAGATCACCTTTATTACACGTTAATATTCTTGGGGGGTACAAGCCCAGTCTGTGCAGCTGATTGCAGATCGGATTGCAGAGGGATACAAGCCCAGTCTGTGCAGCCGATTGCAGATCGGATTGCAGAGGGATACAAGCCCAGTCTGTGCAGCCGATTGCAGTGAGAGCCCAACTTTACCTCTTTGAAAGGCAGTTTTCCGGTCAGCTTCAATCCCAGCATTACCATCCTGGCCACCCAGAAGAAGAGGATGTCGTGGCCTGTCTCAAGCAGTGTGCCCGGGTAGAAGGCTTTCAAATCCTCTGTCTGGAGGGAGAAAACTCCAGTCAGCCGTATTCTACATCTAATAAAACAGCATTGTCACACACGCACAGATACGCACACGCACATACACACACACACACAGATATGCACACACGCATACAGACACGCACACACACCACAGAAATAGACCCATTACAACAGGTCCATAAGTTCCACATAAACCTCCTCCTCTTCATTTCACACCATCCGCTCATCCTTCTATTCCTTTCTCTCTCACGCGTTTATCTAGTTTCCCCTCGAAATCCCCGAAGCTCTTCACCTCAACCACTCCCATGTGGTATCCAGTCGCATGTTCTAATCAGTCGCTGGGTAAGGAAACTCCTCCTGAATTCCTTATTGAACTTATTAGCGATGATCTTAAGATTCATTCACGGGTGAAACATTTAAGATCCTGAGGGGTCCTGACCGGGCGGACGTGGAGAGGATGTTTCCCCTTGTGGGAGAATCCAGAACTAGGGGTCATTGTTTAAAAATAAGGGGTCGCCCATTTAAGACAGAGATGAGGAGAATTTATTTTCTCTCAGGGGATTCTGAGTCTTTGGAACTCTCTTCCTCAAATGGTGGTTGAGGCAGAATCTTTGAATATTTTTAAGGCTGAGCTGGATACACTCTTGATTAACGAGGGGGTGAAAGGTTATCGGGGGTAGGCAGGAGGCCAATATCTTATTGAATGGGGGAGCAGGCTCGAGGGGCCGAGTGGCCTACTCCTGCTCCTGATTCATATGCTCATATTCATGATCCTTGGTTTCGGACTCCTCCATAAGTGGGAACACCTTCTCTACCTCAACTCTCTTCAGCCCCATCAGGATTTTAAAGACCCTAGGGAAAAGAGGCCCAGCCTGTACAATCTCTCCTGACAGGTTTACCCTCTCAGTTCGGGCAGGAGTCTTTGAAAAGCGGCTGTGGTCCCTGCAAACGCACCAAAGCAAACACAAACTTGCATCAGTCGCTTAAGGAGAAAAAGACAGGTTAAGGTGAGGTTTGGACAAATAATCACCCGTAGCCCTGTCCCTTCTCGCAGACCATCTGCGCATTTCCACAATTCCTGTTTTTCCTTCCAATTTTCAGCTTGTTATTAGCTCCACCAACCACCACTTTGATCGCCTCCCTCCCCGGCAGGGACAAGAGCACACACACTCCAGGCTGACACTCCCGGTGCACCACTGCGGGAGTGCTGCACTGTCGGAAGCGCTGTCTTTCTGGATTAGATGTCAGACCAAGGCCACTTGTCTGCGTTCTCGGGCGGTTGCTATAGACCCCACTGTACTATTGCGCAGAAGGTCAGAGGAGTTCTCCCTGATGTCCTTGGTCAACACTCATCCCTTGGCCAACATCACGATAAAATGATCATTAGGGCATTCATCTCATTACTGTTTGTGGGAGCTTGCTGTGTGATATCACATTTCCTACATCACAACAGTGATGGAACATCATAAAAGCACTTAACATTAAAGTGCTTTAGGGATCCTATGATTGCGGAAGCTGCTATATATGTGTATATATAAACGTGCAAGTTATTCCTTATTGTAGTCCAGTCATACCCTAACCCTACTCTGATTTTATTACTTTCACTTAATCTCTGTTTCCTCAGTCAGAGCTCATCAACTCTTAGAGGGACGGAGGGGCAAAAAAATAGCTCCAAAGAGGAACAATGGAAGTCTTACGACTGACATGCACCCGTTACACGCAGACCAGCGAGCAAGCTATAGATATTCTGTTGCTGAATTCTGGGTTGAGCTCAATGAACCAAAAGGGTCATTTTTTTGTTCTGTATATTTCTGAGTCCTTCGCTAACTCATCCTGTAACCATGTGAATGAGAATCCAAGCTGATTGGTAAACCGAGACATGGAGCTTTTCTCTTTACTGAGTTTGTTGACTTGTTCAGTCTCTCAGCTCTCCTCCCACACAACCCAGTGTCCCAGCTATCCCCTATTTATATGTGCTCGAATATTCATCACATGTTTCTCTTAACCTTAACAATGAAATGAACAAATCTCCTCCTCTTCATTTCACACCATCCGCTCATCCTTCTATTCCTTTTTCTCTTGCGCATTTATCTAGTTTCCCCTCAAAAGCCCTGAAGCTTTAACATACAGGACCTCAAATCTTGCATCAGTTAATCCTTCTTCCACACTGTACCGTCTCCCTGAACCCAACGTCAGCACCCCGCCTGCCCTTCCTGAGGGCCTTGAGCCACAGATGCAAACGAGGCCTTTCAGCCTCTTAGGCCTGTTCCACCATTCAATTAAATAATGGTCAATCCGTACCTCAGACCTATTTATGCGTCTTTGCTCCACATCCCTCAAGAGTCAGAGTCATTATGGCACAGGAGGAGGCCATGCGGCCCATCGAGTCCATTCCGCTCTCTGTGGAGCAATCCGGCCGGTCCCATTCCCCAACCCTGCTCTATCCCCGTGTCCCTGCAAATTTATTTCCCTCAAGTGCCCGTCCAATTTCCTTTGGAAATCATTGACCGTCTCGGCTTCCAGCACCTTCCTCAGCCAATAAAAATCTATCAGCCGTCAGTTTTGAAAGCTCCAATGGGTGCCCGACATCCTCTACTTACTGTTGGGGGGTTGGAGGGGGAGGGAGGTAAGAGTTCCAGATTTGCACTACCCTTGGTGTGTCAAAGTGCCAGCTGGTCTCACTCTGGAATGGTCCAGCTCTAATCTTAAAATGACGTCCCCTTGTTTTGGATTCCCCTGTGAAAGGCAACAGCTCCTCTGAATGTATCCTGTCGATTCCTTGTATCATTCCAAACACCCCTTAGGTCACCGGTCACCGCTACTTCTTCCAAATTCAAAAGGCTACAAGCCAGGTTTATGCATCTAATCCTCATAATCTAACCCACCGAACCCTGTGTTAACTCACGTGCTGCACCTCCTCCGAAAGTCAGTGTATCTTTGCTGAAACTGCCCACAGCTGAACAAAGTTACTCCAGAGGTTCTAATGCTCCCTTAATTTTTTTTTTGCTTTAATGGGATGGGGGCATCGTTGGGTAGGCCAGCATTTGTTGCCCATCACTGCTACAGTCTCTCCAGTGTAGGTACACCCACAGCACTGTTAGGGAGGGTGTTCCAGGATTTTGACCCAGCGACAGTGAAGGAATGGTGATATATTTACAAGTCAGGATGGTGCGTGGCTTGGTGGGGAACTTCCAGGTGGTGGTGTGCCCATGTGTCTGCTGCCCTTGTCCTTCGAGGTGGTAGAGATCACAGGTTTGGAAGGTGCTGTCGAAGGAGCCTTGGTGAGTTTCTGCAGTGCATCTTGTAGATGGTACACACACTGCTGCTACTGTGCGTCGGTGGTGGAGGGAGTGAATGTTTAAGGGGGTGGATGGGGTGCCAATCAAGTGGGTTGCTTTGTCCTGGATGGTGTTGAGCTTCTTGAGTGTTGTTGGAGCTTCACTCATCCAGGCAAGTGGGGAGTATTCCATCACACTCCTGACTTGTGCCTCGTAGATGGTGGACAGGCTTTGGGGAGTCAAGAGGTGAGTTACTCATCGCAGGATTCCTAGCCTCAGATCTGCTCTTGTAGCCACAGGATTTATATGTTTAACTGCAGCATAACTTCCTTCACTTTTGCATTCTCATACGCCTGAAATAAAGGCTGAATTTCCATTAACTATTGGAACTGTGCATTAGCTGTCAGTGATTTGTACAGGCGGGCACCCAAATTTCCTTGCTAACCCCCTAACAACAATTTAGAAAATGAGTCTTCACGACCCAATTATTTTTTTTTGACAAACTCACCTCATTCGGCCACCCAAAAATTGAGAACGGGAACAAACCGGAAGAGAACCAGGTATCCAGCACATCCTCATCTGGAAGACAAAGACACCAGTGGCTAAAAGACATACAACATACATGTGAGGTAAAGCACACTCCATACTCCAGTGGCTTTTGACCTGCAAAACATGACTGGAATTACATCGATTTTACAACCCAGAAACAGGCTATTCAGTTCAACAGGCTATTATTATTTTTCTTTATTCTTTCATGGGATGTGGGCGTCGCTGGCAAGGTCAGCAATTGTTGTCCATCCCTAATTGCCCTTGAGAACTGAGTGTCTCGCTCGGCCATTTCAAAGGGTAGTTAAGAGTCAACCACATTGTGGTCAGTCTACAGGCACATGTAGGTAGTCCAGAGGCACATGTAGGCCAGACCAGGTAAGGATGGCAGATTTCCTTCCCTAAAGGACATTAGTGACCCAGATGGGTTTTTACAACAATTGATGATAGTTTCATGGTCACCATGAGTGAGACTAGGTTTATATTCCAGGTTTTATTAATTAAATTCAAGTTCTGCCAGTTGCTGTAGTGGAATTTGAACCCCAGAGCAATAGCCCGGACATCTGGACATTACCACTTCGCCGCCTTGTTTCACACGACACTCTTCCCAATTTAATCTAACCCTATGACTGATAATGCAGAACCTGCCACCACATGCAATATTTAAAAAAAAAAATTATTTCTTGGGATGTGGACGTCAATAGTAAGGCCAGCATTTGTTGCCCATCCCTAATTGCCCTTGAACTGAGTGGTTTGCTAGGCCATTTCAGAGGGCAGTTAAGAGTCAACCACATTGCTGTGGATCTGGAGTCACATATAGGCCAGACCGGGTGAAGCAGAGGGGTTCTACAACAGTCGGTGATCATTCTTCATATGTTTACTGTATATTCTTTATCTGGTTTTGTACACATGCTTAAACTATATATTCCAGTTATAATTTTTGAGTTTAAATTCCACCAGGTGCCGTAGACCCATGTCCCCAGAGCAATAGCCCGGGCCTCTGGATTACTGGTCCACTACACGTTACCTCTACACCACCATCTCCCCCACACTTACATCAAATAACAAAACATTTGAAAGCCAGAGGTTGTAAAAGGCACAAAATAAATGCTTGTCTCTCTTTTTCATAGGTGCAGCATTTGCGATAGGAGGGTGGGAGTCCCGCTGGAGGGGGTCAGGAGGTCATGTATGTAAATCGACCATGGTGGAATCAATAGGTAGAGCTGGCAACTGCTGGTTAGGCCTGGTTAAGATGCTCATTCTCTGAACGCAAGTGGCCATACCTGAAAAATCACACCTCTTTTTATTTCATTAACCTAGGTGTCTAATTTATAAATATTAGAGTTTAGGGGAGGTGTTGGCGTCGTGGAGATGTCACTGGACGAGCAATCCAGAGGCCCTCTGGGGGCATGGGTTCAAATCCCACCACGGCAGCTGGTGGAATTTAAATTCAGTCAATAATAAATCCGGAATTGCTAGGGTGACCATGAAATTATCATCGATTGTTGTAAAAACCCATCTGATTCACTAATGTCCTTGAGGGAAGGAAATCTGCCGTCCTTACCTGGTCTGGCCTACCTGTGACTCCAGGCCCACAGCAATGTGGTTGACTCTTAACTGCCCTCTGAAATGGCCTAGCAAGCCACTCAGCTCAAGGGCAATTAGGGATGGGCAACAAATGCTGGTCTTGCCTGTGACACCCACATCCCATGAAAGAATATTAAAAAAAAAACCTCAAGTTGGTATTAAATGCTGGAAGGTCACTCCCAAAACCTACTCCCTTATTTCCTACATTACCAAAATGTCAAAAGAAAAGCTTGCCTTTGCATAGCGCCTGTAACATTGGAAAGCAGTCCAAGGCATTTCACAGGAGTGTTATTTACAAAATTTGATACCAAGCCACATAAGGTAGAGGCACGTAGGGCAGGTGGACAAAAGCTTTTAAGGAGCTTCTTCAAGAACGAAAGGGGAGATAGGAGAGCCAGTGAGGTTCAGGGAGTGAATTCCAGAATGCTGGAGCCCAGGGAGTTAGTGTGCAAGTACAGCAACTGATGAAGAAGGCAAGGGGAATGGAATATAAAAGTCTACCACAGCTGTACAGGCATTGGTGAGACCACATCTGGAATACTGTGCACAGCTCTGGTCTCCATATTTGAAAAAAAGGTATAATTTGCGCTACAAGCAGTTCAGAGAGGGTTCACTCGACTCATTCCAGGGATGAAGGGCTTAACTCATGAAGAAAGGTTGAACAGGCTGGGCCAAGACCCTTTGGAGTTTGGAAGAATGAGATGATGGTCTTATTGAAACATATAAGATCTTGAGGAGACTTGACAGGGCAAATACTGGGGAGGGATGCTTCCACTTGTGGGAGAGGCTAGAACCAGGAGACACAGCTTAAGAATAAGATGTCTACCGTTTAAGACAGAGGCGAGGAAAAGCTTTTTCTCTCAAAGGGTCATTAGTCTGTGGAATTCTGTTCCCCAGAGAGCAGTGGAGGCTGGGTCATTGAATTTATTCAAGGCTGAGTTAGACAGATTTTTGATAGGCAAGGAAGTCAAGGGCTATGGGGGCAGACCGGAAAGTGGAGATGGGACCACAGTCAGATCAGTCATGATTTTATTGAATGGGAGAGCAGGTTCGAAGGGCTGAATGGCCTACTAGGTTCCTCGGCAGCTGAAGGCACAGCTACTAATGGTAAAGTGGTTAAAATCCGGGATGATCAAGGAGTCAGGATTGGAGCAACACAGAGAAACGGTACTGTATTGGTCACAGAGCATTTTGGGATGTTCCGAGATTGCAAAAGGAGCTGTACCAACGCAAGTCCTTCGCATATCGATGGACCAGCAGTACGGTTCCAACCTTAACAGTTATACAGTCATTGAGTCATTACGGTGCAAAAGGAGGCCATTTGGCCCATCGAAGACATACTGGCTCCCTATAGCGCAATTCAATCAGCCCCATTTCTCCTCCGCTCTAGCCCTCCAAGTTTATTTCCTTCAGGTGCCCTTTTGAAATCATTGATTGGTCGTTTCCATATAAGAAAATGCACGCAGTTATTTTCACTCTGAGACTGTCAAGTGTCAGCAAACACCCGGGCGTCACCACATTCACTCTCTTGTGATGCTTCTCTCTCTCCATCTGTTCCTTTATAAACAGGTCACACTGGAGGGGATAGTCAGGCCTGAAACCCCTGAGCTGGGTCCAACCACCCGCTGGGAGAGCAGCATGGGGGGAGGGGAGGGGAGGGGAGGGTGGGGGAGAGGAAACGCCAGACACGCAGCTCATTCCACCCCCCCTCACTGTACCTTGTCGGAGTGAGATCTGATCTGGAGAGACGTTGAATTTCTTGGCTGCTTTCTGCCTGGCGATCTCCTCTGTCTGGCCGCTCACCCAGTAATTCCCGTCAGCGTCCTGGAAAGATAAAGATGGTGTGGGCTCAAGTCAAGTTACAACATCCACCAGTGTAGGCAGAGGAAAAGAAGGAGGCCACTCAACCCCTCTTGTCTGTTCTGCTGTTCAGTTAACGCATGGCCGATCTTAAAGTGACCCGTCCTTGGATTCGTAACCTATCCCACCTAGTGACCTAACAAAAGCCTATCTCCATTTCAGCGTTTTTTATTGACCTCCCCAACCCCCGCTTCTTTGGGCAAGTGTGTCCCAGATTTCCACTACCCTTTCGTGTGGGGAACTGCTTCCTGACTAGACCCTTGAACAACCTGGCTTTACCTTTAAGGTTATGCCCCCTTGTTCTGGCCTCCTCCACCACAGGAAATAGCCTCTCTTTACTGACCACATCAACTCTTTTAAGATAACCAGAGGTAATCTCATTGAAACTTATAAGATTCTGAGGGGGGGGGTTGGGTAATTGGCAGGGTGAGAGGATGTTTCCTCTCGTGGGGGAATCTAGAACTAGGGGGCACAGTTTCAGAATGAGGGGTCTCCCATTTCAGACGGAGATGAGCAGGAATTTCTTCTGTCGGGAGGTTCATTAGTCTGTGGAACTCTCTTCCACAGCGGAGTATATATTGACGGTTCAGTTAGATTTTTGATCTACAAGGGAGCCAAGGGTTTTGGGGGACAGACCGAAAAGTGGAATTGAGGCCACAGCCAGGTCAGCCATGATCCTATTGAATGGTGGAGCCGAATGACCTACTCCCGCTCCATTTTTCACTCTTAAACACCTCAGTTAGATCATCCTCATTACCTTTGAGTACTTGAAGGAATACAAGTCTGGTCTATGCAACCTGGGTTCCTGATTAAACTCCCCGGTGGTCCTGACCCATATTTATCCCTCGATCAACATCACACAAAAAAAAAACAAGGATAATCTGGCCATCGTCGCACAGCTGTCCACGGGAGCTTGCTGTACGCAAATTGGCTGCCGCCATTTCCTGCATCGCCAACAGTACACTTCAAACTACTTCACTGTAAAGCGCTGTGGGACGTGCTGAGATTGTGAAATGCGGTGGGGGGGGTTTGCGAGGGTCTTACCTCTCCAGCTGGAACAGCGGGATCGTTCACCGTGACAAAGTACGCCGGGATACGGTGGCCCCACCACAGCTGCCGGGAAATGCACCAGTCCCTGCAGAGAGAGAGCGTCGGCAACACGCGTGAAACTTAACGCATTTTGGTAGGAAGAATGAAATTAGGAGTTGAAATAAAATAAAGGCTACACTTTTAAAGAGGCTGCAGGAGCAAAGAGACCTGGGTTGTACTTGGTTTGTAGGAATTCTAGCTGGTTTAGAGTCAATGGGATTGGGAGGAAACTCATGTTGAGTCCAAGCACCACAGGCGAGATGGGTTGAACAGCCTGACTGTGTGTGTTACATTCAACGTCCTATGTCTACGTTTTAGCCTTTATCGTTTATATTAAAGCGGGATGTTTATAACCACGCAACAATAGGGGAGGCAGTGGTGTAGTGGTAATGTCACTGGACTAGTAATCCAGAAGCCCATGGGCATGGGTTCAAATCTCACCACAGCAGCTGGTGGAATTTAAATTCAATTAATAAAATCTGAAATACAAAGTTAATCTCAGTAATGGTGACCATGAAGCTATCATTAAAAAGCCATCAGGTTCACTGACACCCTTCAGGGAAGGAAATCTACCACCCTTATCTGGTTTGGCCTACATGTGACACCAGAGTAATGTGGTTGATTCTTAACTGCCCTCTGAAATGGCCTCGCGAGAAACTCAGTTCAAGGGCAATTAGGGTTGGGCAACGCCCACATCCCATGAAAGAATAAAACAAAAGCACATGTCCAGTGTATGTGGTGTGACATCGCCACCTATTGGTCTATTAGCGTATTCCATTTAAAGAAAACGTGACAATTGCTCTTCGAATTGAACACTAATCCAAAAACAAATTACTGCGGAGGCTGGAGATCCGAAATAAACACAAAGTGCTGGAAGTGCTCAGCAGGTCAGGCAGCATCAATGGAGAGAGAAACAATGTTAATGTTTCAGGGAGAGGTGACCTTCCATCAGGACTCAAGAGCTCGGAGGATTGATTTGCCCGGAGCAAACTGCGCGTTCGGAGGGCTGGTGCAGACACGATGGACTGAATGGCCTCCTTTTGCACTGTAACAACTCCGTGATTCTGAAGTCATTTGACATTGGCCACCTGTACTTCCCTGGGACGCCGCTGGGATTGGAATTAGAGTTGAAGGTTGACCCAAGAGGTATCTGACTAGCTAGCGTGGTAAACTTTGTGTTATTCAGCACTCTTACCAACCCGAATTCTCTATTAACCAGAACGTTTATGCTCCCCTAACAGGTTACCAACCGGAAGCAATTCCGAAGCTATCTGGACCGGTACCTGTATTATTTTATACTTTAATTTATGTTTTAATGTACTGCTGAATATTTAGAAGCAGAAAGGAATACTGTTCTTTACTTTTTGGATACTTGTATATTAGTTAATGCTCCAAGCGTTGAGTTGTATTCTATTGGTAAATGGGACTCTCCGTTAATTGGTGTTTTTGACTAACTAGCGCCTCCCGTTCCCCTCGCCCGCTGGATAATAAATATTTTACTGTATATCGACATACAACGGCCCTCGTGCTGGTCATCTAGACTGACAAAGCTGACAAGCTTTTCTATCTCCGAGCCCATCTATTTTGGCTTAATCTACTTGGTGGGTCCAGTGCGGTGTGCGTACCTGATGTTGTCCATCCAATTAAACCAGGTCTTGAGGTGAATCTCGGGGATGATCTTCAGATCTCCGTTCCGCACCACATCAGCTGCCATCCTCGCCATTTCGCTGCAGCGCACGTACCACTGAGGCTTCAACAGGGGCTCCACGATGTCCTTGGAGCGGCTGGAAAGGAAGGGGGCCATAGCTTTTCATTCGCTCGCTACACCTGCGTATAACCTCAGCGGCTCAGCTTGGGAGGAGACCATCTCATTTCTGGCCTCTTCATTCCCGTTCTACTGCCTACGATCTCACCATCTCTTACCGTTACCGCCGCTGTTCCGGCTCGCTCGGCGTTAAGCTGCCTCTTCCTCGTCTGCGTTCGAAACCGCGCAAGGGCCCAGTTCCGATCTAGAACGCCCTGCCTGAAGAGACAGCGGATTCGACATGAACTCTCGAGAGGTCATTCGTGTTGGG
This sequence comes from Cetorhinus maximus, assembly GCF_964194155.1. Classification (NCBI taxonomy): domain Eukaryota; kingdom Metazoa; phylum Chordata; class Chondrichthyes; order Lamniformes; family Cetorhinidae; genus Cetorhinus; species Cetorhinus maximus. The sequence continues at coordinate 2,713,231 of NC_135899.1, forward strand.
AATTCTCTTGCCCAGAGAACAGTGGACGCTGGGTCATTGAATGTATTCAAGGACGAGTTCGACAGGTTTTTGATTGACAAGGGAGATGAAGGTTATGGGGAATAGGCAGGAAATTGGAGTTAAGGCCACAATCAGATCAGACATGATCAGATTGAATGGCGGAGCGGGCTCGATGGGCCGAATGGCCCCCTTCCTGCTCCTATTTCTTGTGATCTTATGTGTCGCTACCGCTCCCGCCACTGGGTCTAACCCCCAACAGTAGGAACAGGTCAGCCTTCCCCCTCGGTGCCATTTTACCACCACTCCCACCTCATCTCCAACTATTAATTGTGAAAGTTTAAAATGAGTAAGTTAAGCAAACAAATAAAGCAGAGATTACAGCAGGGAATTCAAATAACACTTGCTCTAGTGTACAGCGACCTTCCTGGGCTAACTGTGGGACAGTATCGGAACATAATAGCAGGCCATTCGGCCCCTCCAGCCTGCTCCAATCAGATCATCGCTGATCTTCTACCTCAAAGCCATTTTCTCGCACTATCCCCATATCCCTTGATATCTTTAATATGCAGAAATCTATCGATCTCTGTTTTTAACATAATCAATGACTGAACTTCCACAGCCCTTTGGGGCAGAGAATTCCAAAGATTCGCCACCCTCTGAGTGAAGAAATTCCTTCCTCATCTCAGTCCTCAATGGCCTGCCTCTTATTCTGACCCCTGGGTCTAGACACTGCCCTACCCCCCCCAGCCAAGGGAACATCTTTCCTGCATCTACCCTGTCGAGCCCTGTAAGAATTGTATAAGTTTCAATGAGATCACCGCTCATTCTTCTAAACTCTAGAGAGCACAGGCCCCGTCTCCTTAATCGAGGGAGGCAGTGGTGTACAGGTAATGTCACTGGACTAGTAATCCAGAGGCTCAGGCTAATGCTCATGGGTTCAAATCCCACCATAGCAGCTCGTGGAATTTAAGTTCAATTAATAAATCTGGAATATAAAGTTAATCTCAGTAAGGGTGACCATGAAACTATTTTTGATTGTTGCTAAAACCCATCTGCTTCACTAATGTCCTTTAGGGAAGGAAATCTGCCGTCCTTACCCGGTCTGGCCTACATGTGACTCCAGACCCACAGCAACGTGGTTGACTCTTAACTGCCCTCTGAAATGGCCGAGCGAGGTCAGTTAACGATGGGCAACAAATGCTGGCCTTGCCAGTGATGCCCACATCCCATGAAAGGATTAAAAAAGAAATCCCTCTCCTCATAGGACAACCCCACCATCCCAGGAACCAGTCTCGTAGCAGAGGGACGGTCGGAGTGGAGAGCTGGGGTACCGGGGGGCTCAGGCCACAAGCACGGGAGGGAGATCCTTCCTCCTTTCTTTGTTTGGAGAAAGCCGTCCAAAGTGCGGCACTTTACACCGACCTGCCACCCAGAGAAGATAGCTTTATCCACCTGTGCAAATCATTAGATAGGTTTTCCCTGCTTGTCCCTGCAGCCGGTTCCCTAGTCCCGTGCAGCTACCCTTCAGCAAAGAGCTGGCGGGTGCTCTCTGACTGAGTTCAGTAGCAAGCAAGTGAATCTCTAGTCGCTACGGCATGGAGGTCAGGAAACTCCTCTCCCTCAGCGTTCTCATCCAGCGGGGTTATAAAAACCCAAATCCCTGGTCGCCTCCTAATCCCCACATCCCAATTTACCATGACCTCTAATCCATCCTTCACAGGCTCAGTCCCACATCTTTTTAAAAGACACAAGATGATGAAACCTCTCGCCTCACAAGCCAGGCCGATATTGGCATTTTCTTTTTAAAACGTGGCTGTTTCCGAACAGTCCCATCCTGGACCAGAACGGGTCGGGTCGGGTCCATACCTGCAGACTGGCACCACCATTGGATTGTCCTTCACCTCTTTGAAGAGCCCTTTCTGCATCAGAGCTTCCAGCACTGCTTTCCGAGCATCGAACCGCTTCATTCCCTGGGTAAGGCAGCAATACAAAATAAATTAACACTCACACGCTTCACGCTAATCACTGCGGGGGAGGTGGGTTCTCTCAAATGCACTCACTATTCCACTCAGGCATTGCCTCAAAGGATAGTGGCTGACCCTGTGCTGTACCTGTCCTGGGAGTGTTTGATGGGGACAGTGTAGAGGGAGATTTACTCTGTATCTAACCCTATGCTGTACCTGCCCTGGGAGTGTTTGATGGGGACAGTGTAGAGGGAGCTTTACTCTGTATCTAACCCCGTGCTGTACCTGCCCTGGGAGTGTTTGCTGGGGGCAGTGTAGAGGGAGCTTTACTCTGTATCTAACCCCGTGCTGTACCTGTCCTGGGAGTGTTTGATGGGGACAGTGTAGAGGGAGATTTACTCTGTATCTAACCCTATGCTGTACCTGCCCTGGGAGTGTTTGCTGGGGGCAGTGTAGAGGGAGCTTTACTCTGTATCTAACCCCATGCTGTACCTGCCCTGGGAGTGTTTGATGGGGGCAGTGTAGAGGGAGCTTTACTCTGTATCTAACCCCGTGCTGTACCTGTCCTGGGAGTGTTTGATGGGGACAGTGTAGAGGGAGCTTTACTCTGTATCTAACCCCGTGCTGTACCTGTCCTGGGAGTGTTTGATGGGGACAGTGTAGAGGGAGCTTTACTCTGTATCTAACCCCGTGCTGTACCTGTCCTGGGAGTGTTTGATGGGGACAGTGTAGAGGGAGCTTTACTCTGTATTTAACCCCGTGCTGTACCTGTCCTGGGAGTGTTTGCTGGGGGCAGTGTAGAGGGAGCTTTACTCTGTATCTAACCCCGTGCTGTACCTGTCCTGGGAGTGTTTGATGGGGACAGTGTAGAGGGAGCTTTACTCTGTATCTAACCCCGTGCTGTACCTGTCCTGGGAGTGTTTGATGGGGACAGTGTAGAGGGAGCTTTACTCTGTATCTAACCCCGTGCTGTACCTGTCCTGGGAGTGTTTGATGCCTCCAGCTATTCACTAAGAACACAGCCTGGATGTGCTGAAATGGAGAGCGTTATTTTTTTGCACCCATCACCTCTACAAGCAGAGAACAGAAAATAATTAATTACCAAGAAAGGTTCAGGGACGTTGATGAGATATCCGTTATCATCCATGATATTTATGAACTCCAGGCCATGTCTCAAACCCACTTCATAATCGTTCGGGTCGTGAGCTGGGGTGATCTTCACGGCACCTGAAAGAGCGGAACGTTAAGAACAGTTCAAGAGCTGCCTGGCCACCATTCGCAGCCGCCACACCCAAATATCTCCGGATATCCCAATTGGAGAGAATAATCTGCCTCCGGTTAGTCCTGGGTTCAAGCCCTCACTCCAGAGGCTTGTGCCCACAATCTAGGCTGACTCCCACCCCGTGCAATACTGAGGGGACGCTGCATTGTCCGAGTAACCGTCATTCAGATGAGACATGAAACTGAGGCCCACTCTGCCCCCTCAGGTTGTCATAAGAGTTCTGTGGAACCTATTTCTTATCCAAGCCCAGGCCAGTAGATATCCTTCAACCTAATTTGCCAAGAGGAGGCTGAGGGGTGACCTGATAGCGGTCTTTAAAATTATGAAGGTGTTTGATGGGGTAGATCTAGAGAAGATGTTTCTACTTGGGCTGGAGACCAAGACTAGGCATGATCAATATAAGACAGTCACTAATAAATCTAACAGGGGAGTCAGGAGAAATTTCTCCATCGCAGGGAGTGGTGAGAATGTGGAACTCGCTGCTGTATGAAGCAGTTGAGGCAAGGAGCATAGATGCATTTAACGGGAAACTCGATAAGCACAGGAAATGGCCTGTTTCTGTGTGGTACTTCACAACAACAAAAGCTTCCATTTATACAGCACCTTTAACGGAATGAAACATCCCAAGTGGCTTCGCAGAATCCATTATAAAATAAAACTTAGGACCGAGATGAGGAGAATTTTTTTTTTAAACTCAGAAGCTGGTGAATCTTTGGAATTCTCTACCCCAAGGGGGCTGTGGAGGCTCAGTCATTGAGTATGTTTAAAGTAGAGATGGACAGATTTCTAAATGCCAATGACATGAAGGGATTTGGGGATAGTGTGGGGGAAAAAGGCATTGAAGTGGATGATCAGCCATGATCCTGTTGGGCTGAATGGCCTACTCCTGCTCCTGTGTCCCTAAATATGACCCCGAGCAACATCAGGAATTATTAGGTTGGGTTACTCGGTCAAAGAGGTCGATTTTGGGGAGTGCCTTCAAGGAGGAAAGCGAGGTAGAGAGGTGGAGGGAGGAAATTCCAGAGTTTGGGGCCCAGGCAGCTGAAGGGACGGTCGCCAATGGCGGAGCGATTAAAATCGGGGATGCTTGAGAGACCAGAGTTAGAGGATCGTGGAGAATTGTTGAAGAGGATGTCACAGAGATTTGGGGTGGTGAGGCCATGGAGGGATTTGTAATCAAGGATGGGAATTTTAAAATCAAGACATTGCTTGATTGGGAGCCAGCGTGGGTCAGAGAGCACAGGGGTGATAGGGCAGCGGGACTTAAAACAAGTTAGGGCAGGGGCAGCGGAGTTTCAGACCTCCTCAAGTTTACGGAGGGTAGAATTTCAGAGACCAACAGTCGAGTCACAAGAGAACGAGGGGCTTCAGTGGCAGGTGAGCTGAGACAGGGACAGGGACAGGGGCAGGCGATGTTACAGGGGTAGTGACTGCACAGATACGTGCTTGAAAGCTCATCTCTGGGTCAAAAATGACACCAATACTCCGAACAGTCACAGGCTGCTGCCAGGAAAAGGGATGGAGTTAGCGGCGAGGGGGTGGAGCTTTTGGTAAAGATTGAAGCTTTGGTCTCCCCATACTTAACTGCAGGAAATCCCTACTCATTCAGTACCTGATATCGGAGAAGCAGACCAATAATTTAGCACCGGTGGAGGTGTTGAACGAAAGCGAGGGAGAGCTGGTTGCCGTCAGCATACACGTGAAAACTGACATTTTATATAGCATCACTTAAAATAGATTATCTGCCCATTATCACATTGCTCTTTGTGGAATCTTGCTGTGCACAGCTGAGCTGCTGCACGTCCTAAGTTACAACAGTGGCTACACTTCGAAAGCATTTCACGGGCTGTAAGATGCCCTGCGGAGTCCTGAGGTCGTGAAAGGCGCGAAAGGAATGCAAGTCCTTTCTACAGGCCAAAGGAAATAAAAATGAGGTTGGTGGGGGGCGGTGGTTGGCACTGGAGATTTTACCCGTTCCAAAGTCCATGTCCACAAACTCATCGAAGACAATGGCCATTTTCCGGCCACAGAAAGGATGAACGACAAACTTCCCTTTCAAATTCTACAGGGAGGGAAGCAAAAACACGTCACTGTTACTTCAATTCAAATGCATTTGCCACTAAGTGAGTGAGAATCTCTTAGAAGGGGCCTTTCTCCCTTGCGCCGTGAAGTGACTCCCCACTGTCCTCTCTCTAAACTACAGGATCTGACCATTCGACCAATGCACTCAAAATCACACCGAGGGTTTAATAAGGGTTCCAGCGGCAGGAGGAAACAGATTTAAGATAATTAGCAAAAAAAGAAAACCAAAAAGATGAGGAGATTTTATTTTTTGCGGGGATCTGGAATGCATTGCCTGAAGGGGCGGCGGAAGCAGACTCAATAGCAACTTTTAAAAGGGAACGGGATTCACTGGTTGAAAAGGAACATCTGCAAGGCAATGGGGAAAGAGCAAGGGGAAGTGGGAATATGACACAATGGGCTGAATGGCCTCCTTTTGTCCTGTCTTTACTCTTTCATGGCAAGGCCAGCATTTATTATTGCCCATCCTTAATTGCCCTCGAACTGACTGGCTTGCTAGGTCATTTCAGAGGGGCAGTTAAGAGTCAACCACATTGCTGTGGGTCTGGAGTCACGTGTAGGTCAGGCTGAGCAAGGGCGGCAGGTTTCCCTCCCTAAAGGACGTTAGTGAACCAGATGGGTTTTCCCAACAATCGAGGATAGTTTCATGCTCACTATCACTGAGACGAGCTTTCAATTCTAGATTTATTAATTGAATTTAAATTCTACCAGCTGCCGTGTTGGGATTTGAACCCGTGTTCTCAGGCCATTAGCCTGGGCCTCTGGTTAATAGTCCAGTTACATCACCACTACGCCACCATCTTCCCTATATCTGATACTACTGAAACTCTACGGGGAGAAAAAGACATTCAATTTAAGCCTAGACTTTCAGAAGATGCTCATGTCTCCAGAAGACAAATTTGAAGGAAGGTCTCTCCTCACAAATGCTAAACTCCATGGCTAAACTCCAGTTGCTTTTTTTTTGGCTGAAATATGCTTAAAACCTTATCTTGGCCTTCAGGAGTTCCAATTACAAAAGAAATGCCTTTTTTTTTTCTACCCACCCCCGCCCACAGTTTTGAATGGAAATGGAAGACAAAGGTAGGAAGGTCAAGAACAGGGTTGAACACACAACCAGATTGGACCAATGACAAGTTATAATGCAATACATTATACAAAGCATTTTGGGGAATTCCAAGGTCATGGAACCCAGGAGACCAGTCGGCCCATCGGGCTATGCTAGTTCCTTGTAGAACACCCCAATCAGCCCCATTCCCCCTCTCGATTGTAACCTTGAACGTTTATTTCCCTCCAGTGCCCGTCCAAGTTCCTCTTGAAATCATTCGCCTCTCTGCTTCCACCGCACTCATGGGCAGCGAGTTCCAGCTCATTATCACTGGCTGTGTTAAAAAAAGTTCTTCCTCACATTGCCCGTGCCAATCCCTCCTGTACCTCTTGCCCAAACCCTTAAATCTGTGTAAGGATGAAACATAACCATTACCGAGGAAGTGGACATGCATGAATCTTGGTACACATGACAGGTCGAGTATCCTTCATCTGAAACCCTCAGAGCTGATTGCATTTTGGATTCAGACCACTTCGTTTTTTGGATACCGCATATAAGCTCACACCCCAGTGGCCTAAACCTAGGCTAGCTATAGTGTGAAGTAAATAAAATGACTGGACAAACAAGTTGGATCATTGAATAGTAAACACAGGAGTGTCCGTAATAACTTTCCTTTTGACATATTCACCACAAAAAATTGCAAAGTAAACAGTGCAAACAACTAGACTTCCCGCACTAAAGGTCCATGAGGTTCGAACAAAGTGTAGTCTTTGGACGCGTGCGGTTTTCTGATTTACAGATAAAGGATACTCGACCTGTACTTGACTCGTACTGCTTCAGGATAGGGTGCAGCATGGGTTCACCACAATGATACCAGGCCTAAAAGCGTTAAATCATGAGGGCAGGTTGCATAAAACTAGGCTCCTAGTTTAGAAGGTTAAGGGTTCGTTTAACTGAGGTGCTCAAGATGACTGAGGGAGTTGAGGGGGTAATTAAAATTTTCCTCTGGTGCGGAGTCCAGAACAAGGGGGTATAACCTTAAATTTGGAGCTCGACCATTCAGGGGTGATGTCAGGGAGGACTTTTTCCACACAGGGGTCAGTGGAAATCTGGAACCTCTTCCCCTCCAATAAGCCAGTGAGGCTGAAAGTCAAATAAACATTTCAAAACTGAGATTAATAGATTTTGTTGGGGGCAGAGAATTAAAGGTTAAAGACGCAAAGTGACTAAATGGAGTTATACAGAGAGGTCATGATCTAAATTAATGCAGAACACGTTGGATGGGCTGAATGGCCTCCTTCTGCTCCTGTGTGTCTCATACACGAACACACACTTGCCTGGATGAGTGTAGCTCCAACAACGCTCAAGAAGCTCAACACCATCCAGGACAAAGAAGCCCACTCGACAGGCACCCCATCCACCACCGTCAACATTCACTCCCTGCGCCACTGACGCACAGTAGCAGCAGTGTGTGCCATCTACAAGATGCACTGCAGGAATTCACCAAGGCTTCTTCGACAGCACCTCCCAAACCCATGACCTTTGCCTAGAAGGACAAGGGCAGCAGATACATGGGAACACCACCACCTGGGATGTTCCCCTCCAAGTCACTCACCATCCTGACTTGGAAATATATCACCGTTCCTTCACTGTCGCTGGGTCAAAACACTGGAACTCTCTCCCTAAAAGCACTGTGGGTGTACCTACACCACATGGACTGCAGCGGTTCAAGAAGGCAGCTCGCCACCACCTTCTCAAGGGCAATTAGGGACGGTCAATAAATGCGGGTTAGCCAGTGATGCCTACATCCAGTGAATGAATTTTTAAAAAATACGGAGTTGTTCACGCTAAGTCAAGAGTGTCCACTGTTATCCAAGAATATTGAAAATATACGACGCAAAATAGGAAACTCTATTCTGTTGCTGAAGTTTTGCCACATTCCCTTTAAGCAATAAAGTAGTAGGATTTTAACCTAAGAACTGGAAGAGCAGATATAAGTGACAATTAAGAGGCTTCAAATATTATGGCTCTGTTACATAGGGCTGACCCGACAGCTTGCCCACAGGGTCCAAATGCTCCCCGAGTCTGGGCGTTACCTGGTATCTGGGGTCCTGCGGGTGTACGGCCACAGCAGTGTCTCCTAACATCGTCTCGATACGTGTAGTCGCCACCACCACTTCCTCATCTGCAAAGACACAGAAAAGGTCATCACCGTCCTGTGCTGCTCATTTGTTAATCTGGCACTAAATCAACTATCACCAGCACAGGGAGAAACAAAGGGAAAAAATAGCGACACCTTGGATGGGGAGGGGATGGTGGAGCGGCACTTATCTGATGAGGAAAGGTCGAGAAGGTTGGACCCGTATCCGTTGGAGTTTAGGAGCATGAGGGGTGATCTTATTGAAACATATAAGATCCTGAGGGGTCTTAACAGGGAGGATCCTGAGAGGATGTTTCTCCTTGTGGGAGAGACTAGAACTAGGAGGCACAGTTTAAAAATAAGGGGACTCCCATTTAAGATAGAGATGAGGAGAAATTGTTTTCTGCCAGAGGGTCATTAGTCTTTGGAACTCTCTTCCCCAGAGAGCGGTGGAGGCAGAGTCATTGAATATTTTTAAGGCAGAGGTAGACAGGTTCTTGACGAGCAAGGGAGTCAAAGATTATCAGGGGTAGGCGGGAATGTGGAATTGGGGCCACAATCAGATCAGCCATGATCTTACGGCCTAGCGGAACAGGCTTCAGGAGCTGAATGGTCTACTCCTACTCTTAATTTGTATGTTCGTACGTAGTGGTAATGCTACTGGACTAATAACCTAGAGCCCTGATTAATGCTCTGGAGATACGAGTTCAAATCATGTAAATTTAAACTCCATTCATTAGTAAATCTGGAATAACATGTTAGTCTCATTACTAGTCATCATAAAAAACTACTGCGTTGTCATAGAAACACATCTGGTTCACTAACTGCCCTTCAGGGAAGGAAACCTGTTGTCCTTACTGAGCCTGGCTTACGTGTGACTCCAGACCCACAGCAAAGTGAACATGAGATGAACAGGGAGGTTGATTGGACGATACAAGCTTGGGCTTTGAAAGCCTCCTGCTCGGTAATTCCTGATGGAAGCTGCCTGGACGATGGGTAAAGGGGAGTGGGGGGCGCGGAGGGTGGGTTGAGTTGGACCTTATTGTACTTCCCCCCCCTTTCCCCACCCTCTCCACTCCGCCTCCTGCTGGCTATTGCGTTTACAGAACCGACACACTCAAAAGATCCAGGAACCGTATCCTAGTGATGAGTCTTCAGTGAGAGAAAGAGAGAGAGAGAGAGAGAGCAAGAGAGAGAGAGAGACTGAGAGTGTGAACACGGGGGAATAAACATTCCCACCCGCCTAAAAACGAAGGAAGCCATGTAGTTTTTTTCTCTAAAAAGGGAATCGATAAAATTTGGAATATGGATGGATTTAGAATTCACTGCCTGAAAGGGAATTAGGTATAAACTTACATAGAATTTTACAGCACAAAAACAGGCCACTCAGCCCATCTGGTTCATTCCACATGAGCGTCCGCCCACCCTACTTCATCGAACCCTGTCAGCCTATCCCTCTATTCCCTTACCCCTGATGAGCTTATCTAGCTTCTCCTCAGATGCATCCATGCTTTTCACCAGAATTCCATCCTTGAGGCGACAGGTTCCGCAAGCCTCCTCCCGCCCTACTCCAGCTTTTCTCTAGGGCCAGAACAGGAAAAGATCGCAGGGGCTATGGGGGAAGAAGCAGAATAAAAGGGTAGCCTCTTTCAGCTGAATGGTTTCCTTCCGCACTGTGCATCGTTCTGTGATGTCTTTCCAGGGGTGAACTTCTTTGGCAAGCAAGAAGTCTTCAGCTTGTGGCCTTGTTTTAAAGAGGCTGGGACAGGGATCCCAAAATCTGTAACTACGTACAGAGTCATCGGTCCATCTCTGAATGGAGGGGGGAGGGGGAGACAGGGCTTTCATTTGGGGCACAAAAACCGGTGCCAGGTCCACCCAAAGCATCTCCGGTCTTTCGGAGACCGGCTGTCACTTTACTAGTTTTAGAAACAGGTAGCGAGAGCGGACAGAGCTCCTGGGACAGCGCTGCTCCCAGCCTGGAAACAACCGGCTCCGATCACAATCACTGTGAAAGGGCAGCTGTGCTTTAGTCCCATCAGCTCATTCCTTACGTCACTGACGTGAAAGCTAAACACTGCGGATGCTGGAAATCGGAAGTAAAAACAGGGGGTGATGGAAAAGCTCAGCAGGTCTGGCAGCATCTGCGGAGAGAGAAACAAGAGTCAATGTTTCGAGTCCAATATGACTCTTCCCATTTATTCATCTGTAACCCTGCAAGTTCCTCATCTTCATGTACCTGCTCAAGCCCCTTTTGTAATCGTGAATGGAATTAGCTTTCGGGTACAGGGTTCCAGATTCCCCACAAATCTCTCAATGAAAAGGATTCGCCTCATCTCTCCTCTAGATCTCTCGTCAATGAGGCTGAACCGATGACCTCTAGTCAATGACCCACTCGCAGGAGGGAACAGTTTTGCTCTCTTTACGCTATCAAAATCTCCCATCATATGGAAAACCTCCATGAGGGCACCTGCTGGACCTTTTCTGCTACAAGGAGGGCAGTCTTAACTTTTTCAATCTCTCCTCATAGCTGAAGTCCCTCATCCCTGGTCACATCCTGGTCAACCTCCTCGGTACCATTTCTAACGTCTTTACATCTTTCCTGAAATGTGGAACCCAGAATTGTCACAATACATCAGCTGTGATTTCTAAAGTCCTAACATGATCTCTTCACCTTTACAGTCTATTCCGATAGTTATAAACCCAAGTAACTTACTTGCACTTTTCGTAACCACACTATTAAAACATGTGGTGGTGTAGTGGTATTGTCACTGGCATAGTAATCCAGAGACCTAAGGTAATGTTCTGGGTTCAAATCCCACCACGGCAGATGGTGAAATTTGAATTCAATCTGGAATTAAAAGTCGGATAATGACCATGAAACTATTGTCGATTGTCGTAATCACCCATCTGGTTCACTAATGCTCTTTAGGGAAGGAAATCCTTACCCAGTCTGACCTACATGTAACTCCAGACCCAGAGTACTGAGGTGGACTCTTAAGTGGCCTAACAAGCCACTCAGTTGAAGGGAAATTAGGGATTGGCAATAAATGCTGGCCTAGCCCAGCAACACCCCCATCCCAGGAATAAAAAAAATAATCTGGACTCCTCACAACATCTCTCTCACTTATAGTGTTCAATTTCTCGGAGATTAGCGTTGATCTGCCGAGCGCCTCCTGCAACTCAGGAAATAGCATGGATTTAATAAAATTATAGGCAGCGTGGATCTGTTAAAGTCGCTAAGCAGCATATGCACGATGGGCCAAATGGCCTCCTTCATTCAAGTGAGTAGTAATTTGGTGCAACTGATCTTGGTGCAGAAATACAACTTTAATCAGCGCTGTGCGCATCTGAAGTGACTCCGCTTTCACTGTGACTCACCCGATCCGTCAATTTTATATGCAAAGGAGATCAGAACCCCAAACTCCACTTTGTCCTTGTAATTGGGCACGGGGAGAAGCGTGCGGCCCGTCAGCTCCTTCTTGTCCACCTGATGGAACAAACACATCGCAGTGTGAAACTCAGCCAAGCTTTCTTCGGGTCATTACAATCACCAGGGCTGTGCCGATCTAAGCCGGTAAGGCAGTAAGAGGCGTGATGATGGTCCTCCGCCAACGCTGGCTGCTTATGTTATGCCACACCCCACCACGCCCCCCCCGCCCCCACCAATTCCACATCCCACCATTGGTCAACAGGCCAGATGTTTCCAGCTTCGTGTGTAAAGCGTCTCTGCCCTGGTAGAGGTACGATACAACAGTGACCAAATCACAGCAATCAATATGTATCCATAGTCTGCAGCAGACCCAGACACAAGATGGGGAAAACCCCAGTGGGGGGGAACTTTGGGAACCACAAATGCAAAGTCGCCTTTGCCCTCGCGGGCAGACTACAGACAGACTGGCCTAGTCGGAAGATGAGGTGCTGTTCCTCCGTTGGGCTTCACAGGAACAATGCAGCAAGCCAAGGACAGACATGTGGGCAAGAGAGCAGGGTGGAGTGTTAAAATGGCAAGCGACAGGGAGGTTTGGGTCTTTCTTGCGGACAGACCGCAGGTGTTCTGCAAAGCGGTCGCCCAGTTTGCGTTTGGTCTCTCCAATGTAGAGGAGACCGCATTGGGAGCAACGAATGCAGTAGACTAAGTTGGGGGAAATGCAAGTGAAATGCTGCTTCACTTGAAAGGAGTGTTTGGGCCCTTGGACGGTGAGGAGAGAGGAAGTGAAGGGGCAGGTGTTGCATCTTCTGCATGGGCATGGGGAGGTGCCGTAGGTGGGGGTTGAGGAGTAGGGGGTGATGGAGGAGTACACCAGGGTGTCCCAGAGGGAACGATCCCTACGGAATGCCGCCAGGGGGGGTGAAGGGAAGATGTGTTTGGTGGTGGCATCATGCTGGAGTTGGCGGAAATGGCGGAGGATGATCCTTTGAATGCGGAGGCTGGTGGGGTGATAAGTGAGGACAAGGGGGACCCTATCATATTTCTGGGAAGGAGGAGAAGGCGTGAGGGCGGATGCGCGGGAGATGGGCCGGACACGGTTGAGGGCCCTGTCAACGACCGTGGGTGGAAAACCTCGGTTAAGGAAGAAGGAGGACATGTCAGAGGAGCTGTTTTTGAAGGTAGCATCATCAGAACAGATGCGACGGAGGCGAAGGAACTCTTGTTCCTTCTTTTGTCCCCACCTATCACTGGCCTTCTATCCAGCTCCACCTGTCCCACCCCCTTAAACAGTATAAATTCCATCACATTTCCACTTCTCTTCAGCTCTGAAGAAGGGTCTTACAGACCCGAAATGTTAACTCTGTTTCTCTCGCCACAGATGCTGCTAAACCGGCTGAGTTTTTCTCGCATTTTCTGTTTTTGTTTCAGATTTCTAGCGTCCGCAGTATTTTGCTTTTATCCTCTTGAAGCCACTTTGCATCTTCCTCACAACACATTCCCATCTAGCTTCGTGTCATCCCCAAACTTGGAAATATTACATTTCCCCACATCCAAATCATTGATATATATTGTGAACAGCTGGGGTCCAAGCACTAATGCTTGCAGTACCCCACTAGTCACAGCCTGCCAACGCGAGAATGATCCATTTATTCCTACTCTCTGTTTTCTGCCTGTTAGCCAATCCTTAATTCATGCCAGTATATTACCTCCTAGCCCATGTGCTTTAATTTTGCTAATCAACCTCCTATCGTGGACTTTATCAAAAGTCTTCTGAAAATCTAAGTACACTATGTCCATCGACTCTCCTTTATCAATTCTATTAGTACCACCCTCAAAGAACTCAAACAGGTTCGTCAAACATGATTTTCCATTCACAGATCCATGTTGACTATGCCCAATCAGATCATGATTATCCATTTATCACATCTTTTATAATTGATTCTCACATTTGCCCTACCACTGATGCAATGCTAACAGGTTTGTAGTGGAGTGACATTTGCTACCTTCCAATCAACAGGAGCTGTTCCAGAATCTGTATAGTTTTGAAAGATGATCACCAATGCATCCACTCTCTCTACAGCTACCTCTTTCAACACTCTGGGATGTAGAATATCAGGTCCCAGGGGCTTATCAACCTTCATCGAGGTGCGACGAGTCCGATGGAAGAATTCACCCCCAACTTTCACCCCCCCCCCCCCCCGAGCAAACAAAGCTGACTGACTATTTTGAGGTTCCGGCGTTGACTTTGTCTACTGCGACCAGCGTCATCTAAACCTGCAGGATATGTGGATGTGTAGGAACATTTAACGCATTAGGAAGTGTGCGTCAGAACAGTTTTGCAAATTACTGGTCAGTACCTCGATGTCGGAGATGGCAGAGTTGAGCGTGCAGGACCAGTTGACCAGCCGTGTGCTCCGATAGATCACACCGTCATCGTGCAGCCTGATGAAAGCTTCTTCAACTGCGTTGGAGAGTTTCTATGCAAGGAGAAAAAGAGGCTTATCCATTAATCCTCGATGTCTGAGGACCCAGAGATTAAACCCTCCATGTGAGACCCCCAGAGATTAAACCCTCCGTGAGAGACTCCCGAGATTAAACCGTCTGTCTGAGATTCCTGGAGAATAAACCCTCCGTCCGAGACCCCTGGAGATTAAACCCTCTGTTTGAAATCCCCAGAGATTAAACCCTGTCTGAAACCCCCAGAGATTAAACCCTCTGTCTGAAATCCCCAGAGATTAAACCCTGTCTGAAACCCCCAGAGATTAAACCCTCTGTCTGAGGCCCCCAGAGATTAACTCCTCTGTCTGAAACCCCCAGAGATTAAACCCTGTCTGAAATCCCCAGAGATTAACCCCTCTGTCTGAGCCCCCCGGAAATTAAACTCTCTGTCTGAGGCCCCCAGAGATTAACCCCTCTGTCTGAAACCCCCAGAGATTAACCCCTCTGTCTGAGACCCCCGGAGATTAAACTCTGTCTGAGGCCTCCAGAGATTAACCCCTCTGTCTGAGCCCCCCGGAAATTAAACTCTCTGTCTGAGGCCCCCAGAGATTAACCCCTCTGTCTGAAACACCCAGAGATTAACCCCTCTGTCTGAGCCCCCCGGAAATTAAACTCTCTGTCTGAGGCCCCCAGAGATTAAGCCCTCTGTCTGAAACACCCAGAGATTAACCCCTCTGTCTGAGCCCCCCGGAAATTAAACTCTCTGTCTGAAGCCCCCAGAGATTAACCCCTCTGTCTGAAACACCCAGAGATTAACCCCTCTGTCTGAGACCCCCGGAGATTAAACTCTCTGTCTGAGGCCCCCAGAGATTAAGCCCTCTGTCTGAGACCCCCGGAGATTAAGCCCTCTGTCTGAGACCCCCAGAGATTAAGCCCTCTGTCTGAGACCCCTGGAGATTAAGCCCTCTGTCTGAGACCCCTGGAGATTAAGCCCTCTGTCTGAGACCCCTGGAGATTAAGCCCTCTGTCTGAGACCCCCGGAGATTAGCCCTCTGTCTGAGACCCCCGGAGATTAAGCCCTCTGTCTGAGACCCCCGGAGATTAAGCCCTATGTCTGAGACCCCCGGAGATTAAGCCCTCTGTCTGAGACCCCTGGAGATTAAGCCCTCTGTCTGAGACCCCCCGGAGATTAAGCCCTATGTCTGAGACCCCCGGAGATTAAGCCCTCTGTCTGAGACCCCCGGAGATTAAGCCCTATGTCTGAGACCCCCGGAGATTAAGCCCTCTGTCTGAGACCCCCGGAGATTAAGCCCTCTGTCTGAGACCCCCGGAGATTAAGCCCTCTGTCTGAGACCCCCGGAGATTAAGCCCTCTGTCTGAGACCCCCGGAGATTAAGCCCTCTGTCTGAGACCCCCGGAGATTAAGCCCTCTGTCTGAGACCCCCGGAGATTAAGCCCTCTGTCTGAGATGCAAATGAACATTCAGAAATACACTAAAAAATAAAATATACCCATCGAAAATATTACCACACTTTAATAGATGATGGCAAGGTTAATGAAGGAGTGCTTTATAACTCCTCATTACACCAAACAAGTATTTTATACAGTGTCTAGTTAAAGGCTTATAGAGCAAATGTCTAGTTATGATGTTCTAGACACGATGGTGTGTAACAGGTTTGATAAGAACAGCAGAAAGAGGAGTAGCCCATAGGGGCCTTGAAACCTTCACCACAATTCAATCCCATCGTGCCTGATTTACCCGGGCTCCATCTTCTTGCCCGCTTCCCAAATCTCCCCGAGGAGCCAAAATCTGTCCATCCCAGCCTCCAAAATATTCAAAGGCTGACATCCACAACCCTCTGGGGTGGAGAATATGCTTTTTATGCTGGGGAGTAGTTATCATTCGGCATTGAGGTTAACAATCCATTCAACAGCTTCAGCTAACGCAGCGCGAATGGTTGAGATGCCACCGGGAGTCGATCTCTCGGGGTCCTTATTCTTGAGACTGTGTCCCTGTGTTCTAGATTTCCCCAGGCAGGGGAGGGCACCCTCTCAGTGTCCACCTTGTCAAGCCCCTTCAGCACCTTGCATGATGCACGAGCTGATCTCCTTCTAGCCCCTAATTTTGCTTTGCTTCAATGATTTGAAATATTTCACAATGCACAATGGATTACGACCAAAGTTGTCGAGCTATTCCCATTCCCCCCCGCAGTGTTCAGACCATTCCCGATGCCCCTTGGTGAAACTGCCTGCCCAGGCAACACTCACAGCATCCATGGTAAAGCAGGCACGGTCCCAGTCCAGGGATGAGCCTAGTTTTCGCAACTGATGGTAAATACGGTCACCTTTCCTGTACAAGAAATAAGGAGGAAACAAAATAAAAGCACTGTGGATTTTACACATGGTTTTATAAAATACTTCATTGTGAAACAATATCCAGGCTTGGCTGAGTGGCCAGTGACATTCGGACCACACTAGTGCCAGGCAATGACCATCTCCAACAAGAGAGAATCTGACCATCGTCCCTTGACATTCAATGGCATTACCATCACTGAATCCCCCACTCTCGACATCCTGGGGGTTACCATTGACCAGAAACTGAACTGGACCAGCCATATAAATACTGTGGCTACAAGAGCAGGTCAGAGGCTGGAAATCCTGCAGTGAGTAACTCACCTCCTGACTCCCCACAGCCTGTCCAACATCTACAAGGCATAAATCAGGAGTGTGATGGAATATTCCCCACCTGCCTGGATGAGTGCAGCTCCCACAACACTCAAGAACTTTGACACCATTCAGGACAAAGCAGCCCACTTGATTGGCACCACATTCACTCCCTCCACCACCGACGCACAGTAGCAGCAGTGTGTGTACCATCTACAAGATGCACTGCAGGAATTCACCAAGGCTGCTTAGACAGCACCTTCCAAACCCACGACCACTACCATCTAGGAGAACAAGGGCAGCAGATAGGTGGGAAAACCACCACCTGGAAGTTTCCCTCCAAGCCACTCACCACCCTGACTTGGAAATATATCGCCGTTCCTTCACTGTCGCTGGGTCAAAATCCTGGAACTCCCTCCCTAACAGCACTGTGGGTGTACCTACACCACAGGGACTGCAGCGGTTCAAGAAAGGAGCTCACCACCACCTTCTCAAGGGCAACTAGGGATGGGCAATAAATGCTGGCCCAGCCAGCGAAGCCCACATCCCATGAATGAACAAAAAAAGGAAACATCAAGTGCTGAGTGTGACCTTGTGACTGTGACTCAGCGGTAGCAGGGCTCCAAGACGTGGGTTCAAGTCCCACTGCAGAGGCTCGAGCACAAAACCTCGGCTGACACTCAGAGGGCAGCACGGATGGAGTGCTGCACTGCCGGCGGCGCCAACTTTCCAACGAGACGTCGGGCCTATTTGGATTTAGTTCGAGGATCGAAGAGCATTGTTTGGATGAAGGGAGGGGGATTTTCCCACTGCCTTGGCCAGCATTCCACCTTCATCCAGACAGTGTCAAAAACAAACCAGCCATGGGAGCTTGCTGTGCAGTGACTGGCTGCTGCCCTTGTCCATATCAGAGAGGTGACTATGGCTTTCACTGCGAGGTATCCTCGAGAAGAGAGAAAGTACCACATCACAAACAGTGGGTGGAGTTTTGTGGGCCTGTTCCGGGTGGGATGGAGCCGTCCGAAACTCCACTGACTTCGGCCGGAACGGAGGGTCACAAAAGCTGGGAGGGCTGAATAATTCCACTAGTTTCTTTTACCATCACCCCCACGCCCCACCAAAGATGGCGGGGTGTGGAGTGGGCAAGGGGGTGCTAAACGCAGGGTGTGCAGGGCCAGTGGAGAGGGGGCAGGGGGTGGTGGGAGGGCGAGAGAGGGCAGGAGGAGGGAGGGAGGGCAATGGCGCAGGGAGGGCGAGGGCGGAGGGAGGGCGACAGCGGAGGAAGGGAGAGGGGCGGGGGAGGGAGAGCGCGGAGTGGGGGTGAGTGCGGGGAGGGGGGGTGAACGCGGAGGGGGGGTGAGTGCGGAGGGGGGGTGAGCGCGTAGGAGGGGGTGAGTGCGGGGAGGGGGGGTGAGCACGGAGAGGGGGTGAGCGTGGAGGGGGGGGGTGAGCGCGGAGGGAGGGTGAGCGCGGAGGAGGGGTGAGCGCAGAGGGGGGATGAGCGCGGAGGGGGGGTGAGCGCGGGGGGGGTGAGTGCGGAGGGGGGGTGAGCGCGGAGGAGGGGGTGAGTGTGGAGGGGGGGTGAGTGCGGGGGGAGTGAGTTCGGGGGCTGAGTGCGGAGGGGGGGGTGAGCGCAGAGGGGGTTGAGCGCGGGGGGGGTGAGTGCGGAGGGGGATTGAGTGCGGAGGGGGGTGAGTGCGGAGGGGGGGGGTGAGTGCGGAGGGGGGTGAGTGCGGAGGGGGGGGTGAGTGCGGAGGGGGGTGAGTGCGGAGGGGTGAGCGCGGAGGGGGGGTGAGTGCAGAGGGGGGTGAGTGCGGAGGGGGGGTGAGTGCGGAGGGGGGTGAGTGCAGAGGGGTGAGCGCGGAGGGGGGGTGAGTGCGGAGGGGGGATGAGTGCGGAGGGAGGGTGAGTGCGGAGGGAGGGTGAGTGCGGAGGGGGGTGAGTGCAGAGGGGGGTGAGTGCGGAGGGGGGTGAGTGCGGAGGGGGGTGAGTGCGGAGGGGGGTGAGTGCGGAGGGGGTGAGTGCGGAGGGGGTGAGTGCGGAGGGGGTGAGTGCGGAGGGGGGGTGAGTGCGGAGGGGGGGTGAGTGCGGAGGGGGGGTGAGTGCGGAGGGGGGGTGAGTGCGGAGGGGCGGTGAGTGCGGAGGGGGGGTGAGTGCGGAGGGGGGGTGAGTGCGGAGGGGGGGTGAGTGCGGAGGGGGGGTGAGTGCGGAGGGGGAGTGAGCGCGGAGGAGGGTGAGTGCGGAGGGGGGGTGAGTGCGGAGGGGGGGTGAGCGTGGAGCAGGGGTGTGGGGGTGGTGGTGTGAGTGCGGGGGCTGGTGGTTAGTGCAGGGGGGGAGGTGGTGAGTGCAGGGGGGGAGGTGGTGAGTGCAGAGGAGGGGGGAGGTGAGAGAGGATGAAGGTGGAAAAGAGTGAGAAGGAAATGAAGGATCTGCACATTCCCAGCACGGCCTGTTGCACCAACCCAGGAAATGTGGAGGATAATGTTCCGAACTTTGGGAACTGGGCCCGAGGATGCCCTGAAAATCGGACTCAGGGAGAATCAGGTCCTGGCCAATGAAACCACCACCACTCAGCTGCAGCCAAATCGAAACATCCCCAGGCTCTGCCACATCCTCCCTCCGATACCAAATGGAGGAATTTCAGCCGGCATCAGCAACTCCTGATTCGTGCAGCCTCCCATAGAGGAAGTGCTGATGGGGGTTGCGGTGGGGGAGGGGTGAAGGGGGGGTGGAGATTCGCTCGCACTTACTCGTTCTTCCACTTCCACACCTCCTCGATGAAGCTCTGCCGACCCAGGTCGTGCCGGGTTTTCCTGGACTGGCGCCACAACCTCTTCTCCACCACCACCTGCGTGGCGATGCCAGCATGGTCGCAGCCCGGGTTCCACAGGGTCGTCTCTCCTCGCATTCGGTGCCTGGTTCCAAACAGGAAAAGAAAAACCAAAGAACCCATTGGAATCCGGTCAACGTCAAATGGAAAATCCCACCCAAGACAAAGCGAGTGGTTACCGAGAATTGCGACTGACCCCGGCCTTTTGTTTTACTGTTAGTCGAGCGCCGATGGCATCAACCCACTGGGAGAGCAACAAACTAACTTGCAGATCTTATTGCTTTCGTCACTGCCACCCAACACCCCCATTCAGCAACTCCATTAGCAAACATAGTCTCCAAAGACTTCCCCACTCTCCCCAGTTAAGCAACAATTCAGACTGCGCGAGCCAACACTTGCTATAAAAACACGGTGGCTGGGAATGGGGGGTGGAAGGGCCATCACACGCAAGGCTGATCATATCCTGGGGGGATGGGGCAAGAGAGTTGTGGGCTGGGGAGGGCTAAAGGGAGGGGGGGGGTGGTGGAGGAGAGAGAGAAGGGGATAGAGGTGAGAGAAGGCGGAAGGGGTGGGTGGAGGAGTGAGAGAGAGAGGGGAGGAGAAAGGATCGGGGAGAGAAAGAGAGAGAGAGAGAGAGAGAGAGGGGTTAATGGAGGGAGAGGGTAATGGAGAGTGGAGAGAGAGAGACAGAGTGTAGTAGATGGAGATCGAGAAAGAAAAAGAGAGAGGGGGAGAGGGAGGGGATAGTGGAGAGAAAGAGAGAGAGAGTGTAGTAGATAGAGAAAGAAAAAGAGAGAGGGGGAGAGGGAGGGGGTAGTGGAGAGAGAGAGAGAGAGAGGCGCTAATGGAAAGAGGCCATTTAGCCCCTCAAACCTGTTCCATCATTCAATCAGACCATGGCTGATCTGCAACCTAACTCCACCAACACCCGCCTTTGCCCCATGTCCCTTATTATCTTTGTATAATTAAAATGCAACAATCTCAGTTTGAAAAATAACAATTCTTTGGGCATCAGTTGATGTTTGCGTGAGAGAATTGCAAACTTCTGCCACCCTTTGCAGGAGCATTTCCTAATCACTGCTGGGAGCTCTGACTCTAATCTCCCCGAGTCCTTCACTCCCCAGCTAGAGGCAACAGTCTCTCCCTCTCTCTGCCCCATCAGTTTCCTTTCATATCTTGAAAATTGGATCAAATCACATCTTGACCTCCTAAATTCCAGGGAATACAACACGAGTTTGTGTAATCTCTCCTTGTAGCTTAACCTCTGTAGTCCAGGTATTATTCTGGTAAATCTACTACTCCTTCCAAGGTCCAACCACCTTGTGCAGGGCTGGAGTCACATGTAGACCAGACCGGGTAAGGACAGCAGATTTCCTTCTCTAAAGGACATTAGTGACCCAGATGGGTTTTTATGACAATCAATGATAGTTGTCATGGTCACCATTACTGAGACTAGCTTTATAATTCCAGATTTATTCACTGAATTTAAATTCCACCAGCTGCCATGGTGGGATTTGAACCCATATTCCCCAAGCAATGGCCTGGACCTCTGGATTACTAGTCCAGTGATATTACTACTATGCCACCATCTCCTCACAATCAATATCTCTCGATAATTTAATGCTTCTTAAAATGCCGCCTACCTTTGTCATTCGCAACTCTGCGTATGTGGCCTTCTATCCCATCATCGACCAATCATTAATAAACACAGTTAAAAATCCCCAACACAGATCAATGCAGGACACCACTAACCATTTAGAGTACCTGTTATTATCCCAACCCTCTGTTTCTATCGCTCAGCCAGGTCAATGATGTGTGTTCAAATCCATGGGTTTCAGCGTTAGCGTCTTTACCAAATGAGCGAGACGTGAGAAAGACCATAAGACATAGGAGCAGAAATTAGGCCATTCGGGCCATCGAGAAAGGGAGGGGAGGGCCTGCTGGAAGTGGGAGAGGTCACTATTTCAAGCCAACTTTATAAACCCTCAAAAGCCCTGAATTCAATGCGATCAACGTCAGAGAAGGTCCCCTCATTGTGAGCTTTCACCTACTACTATCAATACAGAATAAACTTTTTAACAACTGGGGCCACACTCCAAACGCTGTCTTTTCTCTTTCAGCCAGGCACTGAGCAACCTGCCGAGCCTTTTCCAGAACAGCCGATCGTTCCCAGGAGGACCACGGCTGAGCTCAGTGAGTCCCTGATGGGCAGACGTTCCCTGCCCAGCCGCTAACTGCGGGCAGACGGCAGGTGAGGCAGGGCCCACGTCAGGCGCACTGTGTTGAACGCGGCAGGGCATTACCAGCGGGTGAGCGAGTCCTGAATTGCGTTGGTCAGGGCGTGGCCCAGATGCAGGGATCCCGTCACGTTGGGCGGAGGGATGCAGATCATGAACATCCCCTTTGGGTTGGGCTCAGAGATATTTTGCTGCAGGAACAAAAAGAGAAATGATTTGGACATCAGCTCAACTCCTAAATAACACCAATTTGCATTTATATAGCGCTTTGAACATTTTTCTTTTCATTCTTTTGCAGGGTGTGGGCATCACTGGCTGGGCTGGGCCAGCATTGCCCGTCCCTAATTAGCCTTGAGGAGGTGGTGGCGAGCTGCCTTCTTGAACCGCTGTAGTCCATGTGGTGTAGATACACTCACAGTGCTGTTAGGGAGGGAGTTCCAGGATTTTGACCCAGCGACAGTGAAGGAACAGCCGATATATTTCCAAGTCAGGATGGTGAGTGACTTGGAGGGAAACTTCTAGGTGGTGGTGCACCCATATGTCTGCTGCCCTTGTCCTTCTAGATAGTCGTGGGTTTGGAAGGTGCTGTCTAAGGAGCCTTGGTGAATTCCTGCAGTGCATCTTGTAGATGGTACACACTGCTGCTACTGTGCGTCGGTGGTGGAGGGAGTGAATGTTTGTGGATGTGGTGCCAATCAAGCGGGGCTGCTTTGCCCTGGGCAGTGTCCAGCTTCTTCAGCGTTGTGGGAGCTGCACTCACCCAGGCAAGTGGGGAGTATTCCATCACACTCCTGACTTGTGCCTTGTAGATGGTGGACAGGGTTTGGGGAGTCAGGAGTTGAGTTACTCACCTCAGGATTCCCAGCCTCTGACCTTGAACATAATGAAACACCCAAAAGGTGCTTCACAGGAGCCAATATCAATCAAAGCTGACAGACAACGAGACAGGATGAGGAGATTTTTTTTTAAATGTAGAGAGTATTCTCAAGCTCTGAAATGCTCTGCCTGAAAGGGCAGCAGATGCAGGTTTAATGGTAACTTTCAAAAGGGAGCTGGGTAAATACTGGCACGGGAATAAAATAGCAGGGCTATGGGGAAGAAAGCAAATGAAGGTACCAGAGCTCTGCTTTGGCGGGGAGAACAATGAGCTGGCCAATTGCAGACGCTGTCACGGACGAGCTTAACTCTCTCCTCAGCTGACAGGTCACTTATTTTCCAGATAGTGTGAAGACCAAGGAGAGTGGCCGATACCCACACCATGTCCACTCCCCCCACCGAGTCCACTCCCCACCCCGCCACTCCTCACTACCCCACCACCACCCCACCCCCACCTAGTCCAAGGCCTCGGAACCAGGAACATTGCTCTGCGAATATTGCGGACGAGGCAGCAGGGAAAGGTCACGGCCACACGGCCAGGTCGCTTCAGCACTAACACTAACGACACTGTGCGGGTTTAACTTACCTTGTACTCGGGTTTGAAGAATCCTTGCTTTTCCCACCAGGGATACCAGGCAGCTTCCACGTACTGCGGGCTGTAGGAGTCCGGCATTGGGCAGGTCACATCTACAGTGCAGAGAAACAGCAGGTTAGGGGATGTGGCCCACACTCCAACCTTCAGAAAGGCTCTTGAAGTGGGGGTGGGGATGGGAGGAGTGAGAATACACTTGGGGGGTGGTTAGGGGTGGTGGGGTGGGGAGGCGGATGGACGAAATGGAAGAGTGTGGGAGTAGCTCTGGCAGGGGCTCAGGGAAAGAAAGCAGAACGTAACCCTCGGTTGATGGATAACCATTGGCCAGGACACTGGGGAGAGCACCTCTGCTTTTCTTCCAAACAGTATGGTGCAATTGTTTACGTTCACCCAAGAGGGCAGGCAGGGCCTCGGTTTAACGTCCAGAAGACAGCACATCCCCCAGTACTCCCAGGAATGAGAGGGCTGTCCTATGATGAAAGGCTTAGTAAATTGAGTCTACATTCTCTGGAGTTTAGAAGAAAGAGGGGTAATCTCACTGAAATGTACAGATTCTGAAGGGGCTGGACAGGGCAGGCACGGAGAGGTTGTTTCCCCAGCTGGGGAAAGCTAGATAACAGACAGATGGACACATGATTCCTTCTAACCTAAACATCGGTTTATTTACAAAGCACAGTAGAATACAAGTGCAGACTACTTCTCCCTTCCACATATCCCCCAACACTGGGAACTGGTTCTTATGTATCTACCCTAACCTTTCCCCAATATCAGCTGCTCTTAATCACAACTCGGCCATGCACTTAATTGTCACAGCATTTGCAACATTAACATGGCGGACCAGTATCGAGGGGCCGAACGGTCTACTCCTGCTCCTATTTCTAATGTTTCTTAGTACCGTACTGGGAGGGTCAGCCTTTGACTATGTGCTCAAGCCACCACTGGAGCGGGACTTGAACTCTCAACCTTCTGAGTTGTATTGTGTATACTGATGACCTGTTAATATACAATGATACCTGGAAGGATCACGTTGAACAG
This sequence comes from Cetorhinus maximus, assembly GCF_964194155.1. Lineage (NCBI taxonomy): Eukaryota > Metazoa > Chordata > Chondrichthyes > Lamniformes > Cetorhinidae > Cetorhinus > Cetorhinus maximus. The sequence goes on from NC_135899.1 coordinate 2,737,850, forward strand.
TTAAGAGCTCTGTTCGGCAGACTGAAGAAAGCTAATCCACTCATACTGTTGGCAAGGAGTGAGTTTTCCAAGGCCAAAGTCACTTATTTGGGGCATATTGTGGATCCAGGCCTAGAGAGGCCAAAATCCAGGCAATAACAGACTTCCCTATACCCGAGACAAAAAAAGGTGCCAATATGGTCCCTGGACATTTGCGGATTCTACAGGAGGTTTGTCCCCAGCTTCAGTACAGTAGTCACTGTAAGGACGAATGTGTTGAAGAAAAATGTGAAAATGTAATGCACAGAATTCTGTCAAACAACATTTAAGAAGTTAAAGGCTATTTTAGTAAATGGACCAGTCCTTGCCATGCCAAATTTTAGTAAACCGGTCAAAGTGTCTGTTGATGTCAGTGACATAGAGGAAGAAGCAGTGCTGCTCCTAGATGTTGACACTATTGTAGAATGACCGGTCAGGTACTTCTCTAGTTCTTAAGTATCAAAAGAAGTACTCAGCTTTTGAGAAAGAGGCTTTAATTCTTGTATTGGCTCATCCAACAGTTTTGAAGTATAAGCGACTAACAGTCAGGGGGAAATATTACCATGACCCACTTTCGATTTTGAAGAAATTCAGGACCAAGTACCTCAGACTATTCCATCAGTTCAATGTATAACTTTTAGGGTAAATGGTTGCAACACGTTCCAGGAGAAAGCAATGTGAGTGCCAATGTTCTGTCCAGAATTTAAAACAGGGGTATAATGGAGAAAGAAAATTTTGAAACATACTACCATAAAAACGGAATCCCACTGATCTTAACTGTCACATACAGTCAGTTGTTATGGCCTTAGGTTGTTGCCAGAACAAAATATTTAATAGTGAAATGTGAGAAGTGGGGGGAAAGAATATTACCGGTGTTGTATGCAGTAGGTTTGTTATTAAAATGTGTACAATATTGTTGAAAAAAGAGACATGTCAAAGCTTTTCATCTTGCACTCTTCAGGACACTTCACAAAATTACCAATATAGTGGGAGGACAACAATTTACACTGTCTTCTCCCTATACTGGTATGCTTGTGGAGTGTCCTGAAGAGTGCAAGACAAAAAGTTTTGATGTCTCTCTTTTCAGCAATACTCAAATTCTGCACTGCCAAACAACTGATGTGTACAATATTATAGGTTGCTATATTTTGACAGTGTTGAAGAGAAATTATTACCACAGTAATTACTAGGTAATGACGTTTCATTTCTTAGGGAAGGTGTTCAGGCTGCTGGACGTTTTAAGATGGCTCTATTTTAAACTGTCTCCTTTGATTCAAGGGAAAATGGAGTAGCTTGGAAAGGGGGAAATGTGACTTCCTATGAAGCTGCCCGGAGACAAGCCGATGTGATCTGGTTACCATTGGGACAGGGGTCCAGGTCAAAACTTATTGAAAGTAAGGTACAAATTGTAACACAAGGACAAAAAAAAAAGAGGAAGTAGCTGTTCTTGCTGTATATAGACGCTCAGAAATAGTAATCCAGAAATATTTGGGGAAGGATACCCACACCAGGTTCTGCTATGCCAAGCAAAAAGAAAGGGCTGTTTTCAAATTAACTTCCAAGCAGAGTGCTTGGATTGTGGAGAGTTCAAGACGAAAGAGTTGTTAGTGAGTGCCTTGCTCCTGGAAGTCCATTTGAGTATTTTTAAAAAATATTTGTTCATGGTATGTGGGTGTCACTGGCTAGGCCAGCATTTATTTCCCATCCCTAGTTGCCCTTGAGAAGGTGGTGGGGAGCTGCCTTTTTGAACTGCAGTTCATGTGGTGCAGGTACACCCACAGTGTTGTTTGGGAGAGAGTTTCAGGATTTTGACCCAGTGACAGTGAAGGGGTGACGATATATTTCCAAGTCAGGATGGTGAGTGGTTTGGAGGGGACATGCAGGTGGTGGTGTTCCCATGCATCTGCTGCTCTTGTCCTTGTCCTTCTAGATGGAAGGGGTCACAGTTTTGGAAGGTGCTGTCAAAGGTGGTTGAGAAGATCAAGTGAAGGGGGCTTTGTTTAAAAGGAAACTGGAAGATTCATCCCAGTGAGGCAGGCAGAAAGCGGGAGGAGCTTGGGGTCTTTCAACACAAGGACCACATTCCTACTGGGAATGCGGTGTGATATGTAAATGTGGTGTGGGGTTCTCAGTTACGCTAAGGAGTTATTAGGGAATGTCTTTTTCCGCAGTTTGCGCATTAGCTGTATACTAAGTAACGTAAAGGTCTTAAAATGTGAAATCATGTTGCGTGATGCTTTTTGTTGGTCACTGGGAAATTCATATCTTTTTTTCTAAAAAAAAGTTATCGATCTCCATGGGGGACTCAATTTCAAAGCAATGTTAAGCACAGTGCCTCCAAGCAGCCTATAAATCCACTACTAGTATCAATCTAATGATCCCAGCTAACAAGGGATCAGATGTTACACAATGAAGTCGCCTCACCTTTTTTCTCTCCAGGAGGAGTCGCAATGTCATACGTAATCACTCCCAGATCCTTCTTTTCTTTCTTCTCCGGTTTGGCTTTTTTCTGGACATGTGGTAGAAGGGTGGGTGGGGGGGGGAGGGGGGGGAAGAAAAATTTTTTAAATCCGTCAGCTTCTCATCCTGCGGTTCAGTTAAATCGGAGGGACAAAGGGCGTGAGCCACACAGACCCAGGGCTGACAGCTGCCGATCTGGGCGGATGCATGTTTCCTGCTCTAGATTCCACTCTTTATTTTGGCTGGAGGTGGTAAGGGAAAAGGGTTAACGCCCGCTGCGTCAAAACAGAGGATCGAGGGATGTCGCACCAACGGGTTGGATGTCTACTTACCGAGGTCAGCGACAGGCATTCTCAGGTTGCATTGCAAAATGCTTGCGATTTCCCCAGTGAGGCTGTCAGGGTGGCTTTAGCCCGACTCTAGCGGCTGGAATTCCACTGGACCGGGTGTCACTTCCGTTTTACACCAGCCCTCCAACGCCCCCCTGACCTCAGCACCCCCCAGCCCCGCCACCCCACCCACAACTGATCTCCCTCAACTTCAGGGGATGGCCATGCATTTGAATAATCCAGTTGCATATCAGGTGGGTTAGGCAAGAATTCCATCCTACCCCCAGCATTGAGAAAAGGTGCTAGAAGGTGAATAGCTTACATCCACGTCACACCTTTCCTGATCTCAGGATGCACCCCCTCGTGGGGAAGAGCTTTTACATCCCGTCCAATTTCACTATCCCTTGAAGTCAAGGCACATCAATAGCGGACAGGGTTGGGGGGTGCGGTGGAGGGGTGGTGTAAAACTGAAATTTCACCCGATCCAGTGGGATTCTGGCCCATTGAGTTGCGTTTAAGTCAGCCTCACTGGGGAATCGTAAGCGCAACCTAAGAATGCCTGTCGCTGACCTCGGTCAGTGGACATTGAACCCATAATTAGAGGCCATCAATATAAGACAGTCGCAAAGAAATCCAACAGGGAATTCAGAAGAAACTTCCTTACCCAGAGAGCGGTGAGAATGGGGAGTGGTTGAAGTGAACAGCATGGACATACTTAAGGCGAAGCTGTAAAAGCAAATGAGGGAGAAGGGAATCGAGGGTTACAATGATAGATTTAGATGAAGCAAAACCCGGAGGAGGCTCGAGTGAAGTATAAACACCGGCATGGACGGGTTGGGAGGAAATGCTCGTTTCTGTGCTGCATATCCTATGTAACCCTATCCAAATGACAGCCACAGCCTGCAATTTGGCTTTGGGTCCTTCCAGGGAGGTGTGAGAAGGTGCAAGTCTTTCTTCAGGGATCAGGGATTGAAGGGGCTCGGGGAGGGCAGGCAGGCGTTCACGAATTCTCAGGCCATTATCTTTCCAAGTACGTCTGGCAAGTGAGATCATAATCCGGGTGCAATTCGAAACCTAGGAAAGAGGAGCAAGGGTAGGCCACATGGCTGCTCACACCTGCTCCACCATTCGGTAATATTAGAGTCATATCTGTCCAGACTGAAGTTTTCTTTTACAAAATAGAAGGACATGGCATGATCTGGACTTTTGGATGTTAACCTGGGACTTTTTTTTTTTAAAAAGGTCATAAATTCACCTTGGAACCATCAGCAAGCAGACCTCTTCCGAGAAATCACCTGACCTTTATGGCACTTGAGGAAGACCTGGTTGTTTGTTTTGAACAGCAACCACTTTAATTGATGGAGGAAAAAAAACTGAAAAGAAGGGTTGATAACTTGCTGGAAATCACATGGGAGAGAGGGAGGAAAGAAACTTAAGCTGCGAACCTGCTTGTTTTGAAGGCAGTCTTGTTGGGGAACAAGCTGAGAAAGGAAGGTTCCCTCTCTCTACCTTGCCTAAAATTGTGTGTGGCCATCAATCTGTAGCCAGAGAACCCTCCGATGAGTGTAACCAGTCTGCATGTGGACCTGCAAAGCTGGACAGTGGGTGGGAACTTCCAGGCGTCCATCGGGACCAGCGACCCGTCTGCACACGCGAGAACTCCAGGTCGACAGTGTCGAGACCCTTCAGACTTGTTCCTTTATTTTATAACGCCCATCCTCCAAAGCCCATCTCTGCAGAGGGACTCTATCTATTTGTCCTTTGTTTGTCTGTGTGTGTGTGTGCTTGGGGAATTCTTAAGGAAGAGATAGATAGTTATACTTCCCGATGACAATTATGTGTTAACCAGTACTTGCAACTTGTTAGAAAGAAGTTGTGTTTTAAAATAAATGAATCATTCTGAGTTTTTGAAAAAAGCCTGGTCAAAGTCTCTTTTCTTCTGGGTACCAGAAGTATAGGTAAACAATTGGCCATTTCGGTGAGAAAATTAAACACTCAAGTGGTACAGCCTGCGGAGTAGTGGGGCTTGTTAATTCATGCACTCCTCCCACCCAAGTCGTAACAGATCATGGCTGACCATCAACCTCAAAATCCTCTTCCCTGCCCATACCCAATATCCCTTCGTGTCTGAAAATGTTATTGATCTCAGCCTTGAGCATATTCAATGCCTGAGCATCCACAGTGATCTGGGGCGGAGACTTCCAAGAAACTGCAATTAGATCATCTGGGATCAGTAAAGCTCGTCTTAAGGGTTAACCCCTCAGGACCAGGGCCCTCCACAGATGCTGCCTCATGTGCCCAGCGTTTCTCTAGCGTTTTCTCTTTTGATTTCGGGTTCTCAGCGTCGAAAGTATTGTGCTTTTGTTTTGGCAAACCCCTACGCTGTTGTTTCCTGCAATACCATTAATGTTTCTTGAAAATATAACAGGAATTTTTATTTTAAAAAAAAGCAGAAAAACATGAATTTGGAATGTCTACACTTAACTGAAAGCCAGAGTAATTGCTCTTCAGGGTGTTGTGCGAGCACTGGAAGTCACAATTGAACCACATTAACACAACTGCAACTTGTTATTAAGACGGCTCCGTTAATATAGCAAACATCCCAAGGTGCTTCACAAGCTCCGTTCTCAAACAAAACGTAACACCGACCCACGCAAGGAGATATTAAGTCAGATGACCAAAAGCTTGGACAAAGAGGCAGGTTACAAGGAGTGTCTTAAAGGAGGAAAGTAAGGTAGAGAGGCAGAGAGGTACAGGGAGGGAATTCCAGAGCTTGGACCTTAGGCAACTGAAGGCGCGGCCACCAATGCTGGAGTGATTAAAGTCAGGGATGTTCAGGAGGCCGGAATTAGAGGAGCGTGGATATCTTGGAGAGTTTCAGGGCTGGAGGATATTGCAGAGATGGGGACCGGGTAATGCCATGGAGGGATCTGAAAACAAGGTGAAGATTTTAAGGCGCTGCTGGACCTGGAGCCGATGCCAATCAATGAGTACAAGGGTAACGGGGAACGAGGCTAGGCGCACGTTAGGTCACAGGCAGCAACACAGGTCACAGGGCGAGTGGCTTACTCTGGAGTAGCCCAAAGTGGCAACAGTGGCTCACTCACCTCCCTGCCGACCTTCACACTGATTCCCACACTGGCTTCTGATGGACAAAGCCCTCCCCCCACCACACACTGACCACCCCCCCAACCCCACCCCTACCCACACTGACCTCCGGCTGTTTCTGCTGCTGCTCCTTCAGCTTGTCCTGTTTCTGCAGGAACTTCTCCATTTTCTCTCTCTTCATCGCCTCCTTCTTCAGCTGCGCCGGTGTCTTTTTAACCGGCTCCTCGGCGAGCGGGGCTGGTTCCGGACTGAGCACATTCTGCTCCAGCTGCTGCCCTGTGTAGCCAAGGGAAGACACCTTTCAGTGCAAGGAAAGGAAGCAGCCAGCGTGGGAGGCCATTCAGCCCCTCGGTCTTGCTCCAGCATACAATTAGAACACAGCTGGTCTGTATGTTAACTCCATCCATCCACCTTAACTACACGTTTCCTTTGCTGAACAAAAATTTATCAATCAACGCTTTGAAATTTTCGATCGAACCCCCCTCCAGCCTCAAACAGCTTTTTGGGGGAGCAAGTTCCAGATTCCCACTATTCTCTAAGTACTTCCTTGACATGACCCATCTCCCAGCAGAGTAAACAATTTCTCTCCATCTACTCCCTTATCCCTTTTGACCATTTTAAACCGCTCCATTAGATCATCCCTTAATGTTCAATACTTGAGGTGATTTACCAGAATGGTTCCAGGGGTGGGGGATTTTAGTTACAAGGTTAGGTTGGAGAAGCTGGGGTTGTTCTCCTTGGAGAAGAGGACAGAGGTGTACAAGATTACAACAGGTTTAGATAAGGTAGGCAAATAAACACTATTCCCATTAGCTGATGATACAAGGACTAGGGGGATACAAATTTGAGATTTTTGACAAGAGATACAGGGGGGGATGTGAGAAAAAACTTTTCTTCACACAGCGAGTGGTAATGAGCTGGAACTTGCTGCCTAGGAGGGTGGTGGGAGCGGAGACGATGAACGATTTGAAAAGGGAATTAGATGGACACTTGAGCGAAACAAACTTGCTGGGCCACGGGGGTAGAGGGGGACTGGGACTGACCGGGTTGTTCTACAGAGAGCTGCATGGGCTCGATGGGCCGAATGGCCTCCTTCTGTGCCACAGTGACTCTGTGACTATTGAGCCCTCCTAATTTTGCTTTTCTTCTCTTCGGGAAATGGTAATGGTGCCAACCTACTTTAATTCTCGCATCCAACTTCAGCACTGCGCCCTCTCCAACCCCTATGACATGCCACCCCTCGATGTCACTTCTCTACGCACCTGTACACTTCTCAGTGGTCACCGGCACAACCTTCTCGCACAGCTTCACCTCTCCCAGTGCTCGTATGAACTCGGGCTGATTTACACAGGTCAGGAACCAGCGGTTCACATTAACGTAGGGCTTCCTGAAGTCGGGCTCAAAGACCTGTAGGGGAACAAGCAGTGGCGTCAGGTACTTTCGCTGCCATGGACGAGACCCTCTTAGTTTAGCCCCAACATATAATTCAACATTGGAACATAGGAGGAGGAGGAGGATGGCCTTCTGGCCCCTCGAGCCTGTTCCTCCCTTCAATGAGATCATGGCTGATCTGCTAATTCCACATACCTCACATTCACCCCATAATCCTTTAATACCTTTTTTTCTGGTTTAAGCTTGTGAGGCGATGGTTTGTGCCATGGTGATCAACTCTGCATTGTGCATCACTTGGTGTGACCTAGGAGCCCCACTCTGACATGGCAGTCTTAGCCGCATCTGCTGCAGAGGGAGACAGTGGGCTGAAAGGTGCATGATTCCCTGGCCTCTGTTTTCTCTGGACCCTCTCCTTGGCTAGATGAGCATCCCCTTTCTGCTCACCTCTTCCAATGGCCTTCCAAACAGTCAACCTCCAGAGCTCACGGCCATTGGCAGCTGTCTCCCAGCTGTCAGTGTCAACGTCCGCCATCTTTATAGCTCACTTGCAGGTTTCCTTGTAGCAGAGGGATGGATACCCAGGAGATCATGGCTCAGTACAGAAGATATTTGGGTACATGGCTGTAATTAATCCAAGGAACGTGGCCAAGCAAGTGTAGACGTCACTGGCTTAGCAATGGTATACCGGTGGAATTAGCATGCACCAGGACCTGAGTCAGTGACATTGTCCTGCTAAGAGATGCCGAGGACAGGTCTGAGACAGTGAATGCAGAAACTGTTCAGCCTTTTCTCCAACCCGAGCGTACATTGTCCAGCTCTCACCATTGAGGACGCGGGCTTGGTAGACTCGCAGTTTGGTGTACTCACTCAGGTTACTGTAGTTCCACACTCTTACTCAGTTTGGACAGAACAGATCCGGTTTTTAACAATGTGAGAGTTGATTTCAGCATCAAGTGACGGATTGCTAGTAATTGTGGTTTTGGGTAATGAATATCAAACAATTGCAGAAATGAGCAGTGGGTTAAGCCTCCTTCGACAGCACCTTCTAAACCCACGACCACGACCACCTGGAAGGACAGGGGCAGCAGACACATGGGAACACCACCACCTGGAAGTTCCCCTCCAAGTCACCACCATCCTGACTTGGAAATATATCACCGTTCCTTCACTGTCACTCGGTCAAAACTCTGGAACTCCCTCCCTAACAGCACTGCGGGTATACCTACACCGCACCAGCCTGACAAGTCTCTGGGTTCAGATAGACTTCATCCTAGGGTCTTAAAGGATGTGGCGAATGAGGCGGTAGATGCATTGGCGCTAATTTTCAAAAAATTACTAGATTCTGGAAAGGTTCCATCAGTCTGGAAAGTAACAAATATAACCCCTCTATTCTAGAAGGGACGGAGGCAGAAAACAGGAAACTATAGGCCAGTTGGCTTGACGTCTGCCATGGGAAAGGTGTTATAATCAATCAACCATTAAGGTTATAGCTGGGCACTTAGAGAAACTCAAGGTAATCGAAAAGGGTCAGCATAGTTTAGTGAAAGGGAAATCATGTTTAACCAATTTATTAGAGTTCTTCAAAGGAGTAACATGCGCTGTGGATGAAGGGGAGCCTGTCGATCTATTGTACTTGGATTTCCAGAAGGCATTTGATAAGGGGGCACATCAAATATCAGTGTGGAAAATAAAAGCGCATGGTGTAGTGGGTAACATATTAGTATGGATAGAAGATTAGCTGCTTGGCAGAAAGCAGAGAGTTTGGATAAATGGGTCTTTTTCTGATTGGCAGGATGTGATGAGTGGAGTCCCGCAGGGGTCTGTGCTGGGGCCTCAACTTTTTACAATTTATATCAATGACTTAGATGAGGGGAGCAAAGGCACGGTAGCTAAATTTGCAGATGGCACAAAGATAGGTAGGAAAGTATGTTGTGAAGAGGACATAAGGACGTTGCAGACAGATATACATAGGTTAAGGGAGTGGGCAGAAATCTGACAGATGGAGTTTAATGTAGGAAAACGTGAAGTTGTTCGAGAATAAAATAGCAGAGTATTACCTAAATGGAGAATGGCTGCAGAATTCCAAGGTGCAGAGGGATCTAGGTGTTCTAATGCCCGAGTCACAAAAAGTTAGTATGCAGGTGCAGCAAGTAATTAAGGCGGCTAATGGAATGCTATCCTTTATTACAAGAGGAATTAAACATTAAGGTAAGTAAGGATATTATGCTTCAGTTATACAGGACATCTCGAATACTGTGTGCAGTTTTGGTCTCCTTATTTAAGGAAAGATGTAAATGCATTGGAGGTGGTTCAGAGGAGGTTCACTGGATTGATACCTGGAATGAGCCGGTTGTTTTATGAAGAAATGTTGACAGTCTGGGCTGGTTTCCACTGGGGTTTAGAAGAGTGAGGGGTGGCTTGACTGAAGTGTATAAGATCCTGAAGGTTATTGACAAAGTGGACGTGGAAAGGATGTTTCCTCTTGTGGGTGAGTCCAGAACTAGGGGGCACTGTTTTAAAATTAGGGGTGGCCCTTTTAGGGGAGAGATGAGAAGAATTTTTTTCTCTCAGGTGGTTGTGCGACTTTGGAAGTGAAAGTCGCCAAAGTCCCAGGGGACCACGGGCTGCTCTCTCATCAGAGAGAGGTGAGGTGGTGAGTTTAACCTGAGGGTCACTACACCTCAGGTGAGGGGCAGAGTTGAGAAGGCCTTCATGGTGACCTCAGCCAGTACGGGAATTGAACCCGCATTGTTGGCATCATCTGCATCACAAACCAATCATCCAGCCAACTGAGCTAGCCGACCCCTTTAGAACACTCTGCCTCCAAAGGCGGTGGAGGGGAGGTCATTTAATATTTTTAAGGCGGAGGTAGGTAGATTCCTGTTAGGCAAGGGGATCAAAGGTGAACGGAGGTAGATGGGAATGGGGAATTCGAAACACAAACAGATCCGCCATGATCTTACTGAATGGCGGAGCAGGCTCGAGGGGCCGAATGGCCTCCTTCTGATCCTATTTCGTATGTACACGCATGGACGGCAGCGGTTCAAGAAGCTGGCTCACCACCACTTTCTCAAGGGCAGCTAGGGATGGGCAGCAAAAGCGCTGACCTACCCAGCAACGCCCACATTTCTTGAAGGAATGAGAAAAAAAAGCTGACGGCCAGAGTGACAGAGGATGCACTGAAAATCAACGGGAAGTGGTGACGTAGGAGTTTGTAATGGAAATGTCGACAGGACAAAGTCACCAAAAATCACGGAAACTGGAAATTGCAGTTTGTGGGCAAAAGGTGGGATTCGGAAATATACATTACAGGCCGGTCTGCAAGGGCGACGCTATTGCAAGTGTCAGCCATGGCACAGGGGGTAGCATTCTCACCTCTGAGCGTTGAGAGTACAAGTCCCCCGGCAGGGACTTGAGCGCAACGTCTAGGCCGACAATCCCAGCGGAGCAGTGTGAGAGTGCCACACTGTAGGAGGTGCCATCTTTTGGATGAGATGTTAAACCCAGGTGCAGTCCGTCCTCTCGAGCAGATGTAAAGGATCCCGTAGCACTGTTTCGGAGAAGAGCAGGGGAGTTCTCCCCAGTGTCCTGGTCAGGGTTTATCCCTCAACCAAAGCATCGCAAAAAACAGATTATTTGGTCATTATCACGTTGCTGTATGTGGGAGCTTGCTGTGCACAAATTGACTGTCACGTTTGCTACGTTGTAACAGCGACTACACTTCGCTGAAGTGTGTGGCTGCAACACAGCAAGAACCAGAGGCCATCGATTCAAGGTCATTGGACATAGAATCAAAAGCAACACAAGGAAAAAGCTTTTTGAAAAAAATGCAGCGACTGATCAGGATCTGGAACGCACTGTCTGAGAGTGTGGTGGAGACAGGGTCAATCGAGTGGTTAGGGTCTGGAATGCACTGTCTGAGAGTGTGGTGGAGACAGGGTCAATCGAGTGGTTAGGGTCTGGAATGCACTGCCTGAGAGTGTGGTGGAGACAGGGTCAATCGAGTGGTTAGGATCTGGAATGCACTGTCTGAGAGTGAGGTGGAGACAGGGTCAATCGAGTGGTTAGGGTCTGGAATGCACTGTCTGAGAGTGAGGTGGAGACAGGGTCAATCGAGTGGTTAGGGTCTGGAACGCACTGTCTGAGAGTGAGGTGGAGACAGGGTCAATCAAGTGGTTAGGGTCTGGAATGCACTGTCTGAGAGAGTGGTGGAGACAGGGTCAATCGAGTGGTTAGGGTCTGGAATGCACTGCCTGAGAGTGTGGTGGAGACAGGGTCAGTCGAGTGGTTAGGGTCTGGAATGCACTGTCTGAGAGTGTGGTGGAGACAGGGTCAATCGAGTGGTTAGGGTCTGGAATGCAGTGTCTGAGAGTGTGGTGGAGACAGGGTCAATCGAGTGGTTAGGATCTGGAATGCACTGTCTGAGAGTGTGGCGGAGACAGGGTCAGTCGAGTGGTTAGGATCTGGAATCCACTGTCTGAGGGTGTGGTGGAGACAGGGTCAATCGAGTGGTTAGGGTCTGGAATGCACTGTCTGAGAGTGTGGTGGAGACAGGGTCAATCGAGTGGTTAGGATCTGGAATCCACTGTCCGAGGGTGTGGTGGAGACAGGGTCAATCAAGGCTTTCAAAAGGGAATCGGTCCATTATCTGAAGGGAAAAAAATTGCAGGGCTAGAGGGAAAAGGCAGGGTTGGTGGGGCAGATGGGGAGGGAGTGAGACTACCTGAGTTGCTCTTGCAGAGAGCCAGGCACAGACATGATGTGCCAAATGGCCTCCTGCTGAGCAGTAGCTATCCTATGATAAGTAAGAGTTTCACGTCCAGGGAATTCAGTCCATAAGAAAGGCTTCTTTTGTGTTCGAGGTTTGAGACACGTGGGCATTTTAGGAGGTTGACTGGGCTGTAGTTTAACATTTCTCCAGTGAGGTACTGCTGTGTGAGGTACAACCAGCGACGAATTGCAAATTATGCCAAATTCCCACCTGGGAATGCTCCAGAATATGAAGTGGCAGGTGCGGGCAGATCACAAACACACGAGGTGGGACATCAGGTCGATGTCAAGGTGCTTATTTAACTAACCACTTTCTGTTCCTTCTCAGTCACCAAACACAGAACTCAGGGTGAAGCAAACAAAGCTGCCCGTTAGGAATTCTGCCGCGGATTCTGGACACTAAAATCAGTCGAGGTTTGACGGAGCGGACTGCTCCGCCGCGCAGTCAGACAGCGTTTGCGGGGTAAACGTTTGCTACGTACGTGCTTGTAGGGGAGCAGCAGCGAGCAGCTCACGGCGACGTCCGCTAAGGTGACTCCCTCTCCCACCAGGTAGGTCCGCAGCTTCAGGTGGTCATCGAGAAAGCACAGAACCTTCTTCAGGTCCAGCTGGGCTCTTTCAACGGCCTGTTGGAAAAACAGAAGAGGGAACCAGTGAAAGAGAGAGAGAGACAGAGAGAAAGAAAGAAAAATGTTAACGCAGCACCCGTCGAGCGTAAGTGGTTCAGAGTGCTTGTTATTCCACTTCAGGTCTGCAGGTGGCGAGCTCCAGGGATGTTCACCGCCTGGGTCTGTTTACCTCTGTTTGCGGTGTTTCGGATAGGCTCAGAAAGGGTTGTCAGCTGTGGCTCAGTGGGTAGAACTCTCTGGGGTCTGAGATTCGGGGTTCAAGCCCCACTCCAGACACCTGAGCGAATTACAGAACGGTTACTGCACAGCAGGAAGCATTCAGCCCATCGTGTCTCTGCAAGAGCATCTCAGCAGCTGCCACTTCCCCACACCTTCCCTGCAACTTTTTTTCCTGTTGGGGTTGGGGGGGTCGTGCAATCGTTTGGACAAGACGTTAAACCAAGGCCCTGTCTGCCTTTGCAGGTGAACATAAAAGTTCCCTCGCCCCATTGTTCTGAAGGAAGGCAGGGCGGCCGATATTAATCTCTTAACAAACGTCACTTATACAAACTGGGCACAAATTGGTGATCACGTTCCCGACATTACAACAGTGGATCTATAGTTCAAAAGGTACTTCATGGGCTGTGAACTGCACTAGATAAATCCAAGTTCTTTAACTTGATGGATGGAAAAAAAAATCGAGCCTGACGTGCCATTTTTCTGTTCTATAAAAACCTGGCTGTACCCTGCGTGTGAAAAGTTAGGGTATGTTTTGTCTCCCAAGCAATCCTGTGTCAGGCAATTTGAAACTCACTGAAGATGAAGCTTTACAGAGCGATGGTTCAATTCTGCCTCCGGTAATCTCTACAATTTTCATCTTGCGCTCATATAGACTGGGGTAGTGGTGGTGTAAGGGGCAGTGAGGGACAAGCGTTCCTAGATTGTGTTCAGGAGAATTTCCTGTAGCAGTATGTGTCCAGTCCAACAAGAAAGGGGGCACTGTTAGACCTGGTTCTTGCGAATGAGGTGGGCCAAGTAGATCAAGTGACAATGGGGGAGCATTTAGGGGACAGTGATCATTGTATCATAAGGTTTAGGATGACACTGGTAAAGGATGTTGATCAATCCAGAGTTAGAATAATCAACTAGCACAGAGTGGACTTTAATGGAGCAGGAACGGAGCTCGGCCGTGTAGACTGGAAACAAAGGTTGGTGGGAAAAACAGTAGCTGAACAATAGGCTACCTTCAAAGAGGAGATGGTTTGGGCACAGTCAAGGTATGTTCATTCAAAAGGGAAGGGTAGGACAAACAAATTCAGAGCTCCCTGGATGACAAAGGAGATAGAAATTAAGTTAAAAAAGAAAAAAAGTGTGCTTATAACAGGTGCCAGGTAGCAAATACAACTGACAGCCAAGCTGAATACAGAAGGTTCAGAAGGGATGTGAAAAAGCAAATACGAGAACCAAAGCGGAATTATGATAAAAGACTCTCAGCTAACATAAAAGGAAATCCCAAAGTATTCAATAAGCACATCAATAGAAAAAGCGTGGTAAAAGGAGGAGTGGGACCAATTAGGGACCAAAAGAGGGATTTAGGCAAGAGGCATGGCTGAGGTGTTAAATGAAGACTTGGCATCTATCTTTACCAAAGAGGCAGATGCTGCTCAGGCCATGGAGACAGAGGAGGGAATTCAGTCACTAGAAAGGTTTAAAATTGATGAGGAGGTGGTATTGGATAAGTTGTTGGTACTTAAGGTTGATAAGGCACCAGGACTGGATGAGATGCATCCAAGAATATTGAAGGAAGTGACAGTGGAAATTGCAGAGGCACTGGCAGTAATCTTTCAACGTTCCCTGGATTTGGGGAGGTGCTGGAGGACTGGAGAATTGCAAACATTAGGACCTTGTTCAAAAAAGGTTGTAAAGATCTGCCCTGCAATTACAGACCAGTCAGTTTAACTTCGGTGGTGGGGAAACTTCTAGAAACAATTATTCGGGATAGAATTAATAGTCACATGGAAAAATTTCGATTGGTTCAGAAGAGTCAGCATGGATTTGTTAAAGGAAAATCGTGTCTAACTAATTTGCTGGAGCTTTTGAAGAGGTAACAGAGATAGTTGATGAGGGCAAGGCCGTTGATGTGATGTATATGGACTTCCAAAAGGCGCTCGGTACAGGGCCACACAACAGACTTGTGAGGAAAATAATAGGTCATGGAATAAAAAGGACCATAGCAAAGTGGATACAAAATTGGCTGAGGGATAGGAAACAGAGAGTAATGGGTAATGAGTATTTTTCAGGCTGGAGGAAGGTTTGTAGTGGAGTTCCCCAGGGGTCAGTATTGGGACCCTTGCTTTTCCTGATATGTATAAATGATCTAGATCTTGGTGTGTAGGGGACAATTTCAAAGTTTGCAGATGACACAAAGCTTGGGAGAATTGTAAACTGTGAGGAGGACAGTGTAAAACTTCAAGAGGACATTGACACATTGGTGGAGTGGGCAGATAGGGGGCAGATGAAGTTCAATGTGGAGAAGTGTGAGGTGATGCCCTTTGGTACAAAGAACATGGAGAGACAGTATAAAATAAAGGATACTTTTCTAAAGGGTGTGCAGGAGCAGAGAGACCTGGATGTATATGTACAAAAGTCATTAAAGGTGGCAGGACAGGTAGAGAGAGCTGTTTCTAAAGCATACAGTATTCCAGGCTTCATTAATCAGGGCATAGAGTACAACAGCAGGGTGGTTATGATGAACTTATATAACACACTGGTTAGACCTCAGCTGGAGTATTGTGTAGAATTCTGGGCGCCACACTATAGGAGGCATTGGAGAAAGAGTGCAGAAGAGGTTTACAAGAATGGTTCCAGGGATGAAACACTTCAGTTATGAGGAAAGATTGGAGAAGTTGGAACTGTTTTCCTTGGAGAGGAGAAGGCTAAAAGGAGTCTTGATAGAAGTTTTCAAAATCACGAGGGGTCTGAACAGAGTAGATACTCGTAAACGGATCGAGAACCAGAGGGC
The DNA here is from genome assembly GCF_964194155.1 of Cetorhinus maximus. Lineage (NCBI taxonomy): Eukaryota > Metazoa > Chordata > Chondrichthyes > Lamniformes > Cetorhinidae > Cetorhinus > Cetorhinus maximus. The sequence goes on from NC_135899.1 coordinate 2,753,557, forward strand.
ACAGTTTTAAAGTGTTTTGCAAAAGAAGCAAATGCAAGGTGAGAAAAATCTTTTTCACACAGCGAATAGCTAGGGTTTAGAATGCACTGTCTGGAAGTGTGGTGGAGGCAGGTTCAATTTAGGTATTCAAGAGGGCATTGGATGATTAGCTAAATAGAGATAATGTGCAGGGTTACGGGGAAAAGGCAGGAGATTGGCACCAAGTTAAAATGCTCAGAGAGCTGGTGCAGACACGATGGGCCAAATGGCCTCCTTCTACACCATAACAATTCTGTAGTTCTGTGAACAGGACACTTCATAATAATACCAAATGTAAAGGGAACAACAATTTATACCAAATGAGAAGAGAGTGCTGGTTGGTACTTACATTCCTATAGCGCTGCTAACACAGTTACATGTCCCAAAGGCCTTCACAGGGCCATCAAACAAAATCTGACACTGAGCCACTTAAAGGGGTACAGTATTAGAGATCAAAACAGAAAATGCTAGAAATTCTCAGCAGGTCTGGAAGCATCTGTCGAGAGAGAAACTGAGTTAACCTTTCAGGTCGTTAACTCTGTTTCTCTCTCTCTCCACAGGTGCTGCCGGGCCTGCTGAGCGTTTCCAGCATTTTCTGTTTTGATTTCAGATTTGGAAAGGGGGCAAGGTGGTCGGGAGAGGCAAGCAGGGGCGAGTGAGGGGGTCGGGAGAGAGGGAGTTGGGAGGGAGTGATGGATTGGGAGGGAGGGAGGGAATGGTGGGATAGGCAGAGAGGGAGTGAAGGGGCCGGGAGAGGGAAGCAGGAGGGAGTGAGTCGGGAGGGAGTGAGTCGGGAGGGAGTGAGTCGGCAGGGAGTGAGTCGGCAGGGAGTGAGGGGGTCGGTAGAGGAAAGCAGGAGGGAGTGAGGGGATCGGGAGAGGGAGTTGGGGGCAGTGAGGGGGGTCGGGAGAGGAGTTGGAAAAGAGCGAGGGGGTCAGAAGAAGGAAGCAGGAGGGAGTGAGGGGGTCGGGAGAGGAGTGAGGAGGGAGTGACGGGGTCAAGAGAGGGAGTCATGAGGGATGAGGGGGTCAGCAGAGGGAGTTGTGATGGAGCTACGGGGTTGGGAGAGTAGTCGGGAGGGAGTCAGGGGATTAGAGGGAGTCGTGAGGGAGTGAGGGGGTTGGGAGAGGAGTCAGGAGGGACTGAGGCAGTCAGGAGAGGAAATCGGAAGAGGGAGTCAGGAGGGAGTGAAGAGGTCGAGAGTGAGGGAGTTGAGAGGCTCAGGAAAGAGGGATTCACAAGGGAGTGATGGGATTGGGAGAGAGGGAGTCGAGGGGGTCAGGAAAGAGGGATTCACAAGGGAGTGAGAGGGTCAGGAGAGAAGGAGTCGAGAGAGAGTGAGGGGGAGTGAGGGGCAGCAAGCAAAGCGGCAGTGTATTTGACGAACAGACTGAACATGCGCAGTTACAATGGCGCTCCTGGCACAGCCTGTAATCACATTAAAACAAACATCGAGGCAGCGGTACTGGGGCAAAGTTGTGTTGTTGACAAACGGGGCTAAACGAAAAGACGGTTAGAATGCGCTTTAAACAGAGGATACCTGTACAGAAACTCTGTAACCAGTACACAGTGACTCAACACCAAAGGGAAAGTAGGTAAACAGATAGTTACTTCACACAGAGAGGGTGGCAACTGAGCAAGGGCACACAACTCAAGACAGTGCAGAATAAACAAATCCCTGATTTAAGGCAGAGGAAGTAATTAATGGGCTATAAAGAGATGTGTGTGGTGAAATTTCCAAAGGCCCAGGTCATCTGTTCTTTACTGGGGGAAAATCGAAGGACAGAAGGAATAGGATGGAAGTAGGCCACAGGACTCATCGAGCCTTCTCCGCCAGTCAGTAAGATTATGACTGATATTCCAGCTCAACTCCACCTTCCGTGCTGTTCCCATATCCCATAATTCCCTTCATAAACTCTGTCTTGGATATATTCAAAGATGGAGCATCCACAGCCCTCTGAGGTAGAGAATTCCAAAGGTTCACGACCCTCTGAATGAAGAAATTCCTCCTCATCTCAGTCCAAAATGGCCGACCCTTTATCCTGAGGCTGCAAAGCCTAATTCTAGACTCCCCAGCCAGGGAAACATTTTTTGTCCGACCATGTCCGGCCCATCTCCCGCGCATCCTCCCTCACACCTTCTCCTCCTTCCCAGAAACATGATAGGGTCCCCCTTGTCCTCACTTATCACCCCACCAGCCTCCGCATTCAAAGGATCATCCTCCGCCATTTCCGCCAACTCCAGCATGATGCCACCGCCAAACACATCTTCCCTTCACCCCCGCTGACGGCATTCCGTAGGGATCGTTCCCTCTGGGACACCCTGGTCCACTCCTCCATCACCCCCTACTCCTCAACCCCCACCTATGGCACCTCCCCATGCCCACGCAGAAGATGCAACACCTGCCCCTTCACTTCCTCTCTCTCCTCACCGTCCAAGGGCCCAAACACTCCTTTCAAGTGAAGCAGCATTTCACTTGCATTTCCCCTAACTTAGTCTACTGCATTCGTTGCTCCCAATGCGGTCTCCTCTACATTGGAGAGACCAAACGCAAACTGGGCGACCGCTTTGCAGAACACCTGCGGTCTGTCCGCAAGAAAGACCCAAACCTCCCTGTCGCTTGCCATTTTAACACTCCACCCTGTTCTCTTGCCCACATGTCTGTCCTTGGCTTGCTGCATTGTTCCAGTGAAGCCCAACGCAAACTGGAGGAATAGCACCTCATCTTCCGACTAGGCACTTTACAGCCTTCCGGGCTGAATATTGAATTCAACAACTTTAGATCTTAAACTCCCCCTCCCCCCATCCCCACCCCGTTTCTCCCCCCTCCCTTTTTTTTCAATAATTTATATAGATTCTTCTTTTCCCACCTATTTCCATTATTTTTAAATCTAAAACTAAAACTTTGTTAGTCTTTCCACCCCACCCCCACTAGAGCTGTACCTTGAGTGTCCTGTCTTCCATTCTTAATTAGCACTTTTCTTAGACAATATCACCACCTTCAACACCTCTTTGATCCTTATGTCTGTGACATCTTTTGATTATCTGCTCCTATCACTGCTTGCTTATCTCCACAATCACCACACCCTCAACTTCTCTCCCCCCCCCCGCCCTCCCACCTTAAACCAGCTTATATTTCACCTTTCTCCTAATTATGCTTCAGTTCTGCCGAAGGGTCATGAGGACCCGAAACGTTAACTGATTTCTTCTCCGCCGATGCTGCCAGACCTGCTGAGTTTTTCCAGGTAATTCTGTTTTTGTTTTGGATTTCCAGCATCCGCAGTAGCTTTTAGCTTTTTGTTTTTAAACATTTTTTAAATTCATTCATGAGATGTGGGTGTCGTTGGCAAGGCCAGCATTTATTACCCATCCCTAATTGCCCCTTGAGAAGGTGGTGGTGAGCTGCCTTCTTGAACCGCTGCCGTCCATGTGGTGTAGGTACACCCACAGCGCTGTTAGGGAGGGAGTTCCAGGATTTTGACTCAGCGGCCCTTTGAGTGAAGCAATTTCTCCACATAGCGGTGATGTATGTCGTGGTGACATAGTGTTACCATCACTGGACTAGTCATCCAGAGACCCAGGGTAATGCTCTGGGGGCCCAGGTTTGAATCCCACCATGGTAGATGATGGAATTTGAATTCAATAAAAATCTGGAAATAAAAACCTGATGAAGGCTACGAAGCCATTGCTGATTGTCGTAAAAACCCATCCAGCTTACATAGGACAACAATGTGTTGTTAAGTGCCTTCTGAACCTGGATGGGCAATAAATGCCGGCCTAGTCCACATTCCATGAACGAATGATCGGCCCCTTATCCTGAGACTGAGCCCCCGTGTTTTAGATTCCCCGACCAGGGGAAACAATCTCTCAGCATCCACCCCGTCAAACCCCTTCAGAATCTTGTGTGTTTCAATGAGATCGTCTCTCATTCTTCTAAACTCCAGATATAAACCCAATTTACTCAGCCTCTCATCATCGGACAACTCCCTCATCCCAGGGACCAATCTAGTGAATCTTCACTGTACCGCCCCTAATGTAAGTCTATCCTTTCTTAAATGTGGAGACCAAAACTGCACACGCTACTCCAGAAGTGGTCTCACCAAAACCCTGTACAACTGTAATAAGACTTCTTTATTCTTGTACTCCATCCCGTTGCAATAAAGGCCAAAAGCCACTTGCCTTCCCAATTGCTGCAGCTGCATCTTAACTTTCTGTGTTCCTTGTATGAGCACACCCAAGACTTTTTGAACATTGACACTTACAAGTTCTCTCACCTTTTAAAAAGCACTTTCCTCTCTATCTTTCCTTATTCTTAACTGGCGACAGCTTTTCTGGAACTGTATACTCCTTTATTCCTCGAATATTGCAAGTCATGTTTGGTTAGCTCCACACCCCCCATAGCCTCATCTAACAGCCGTGCTGTAAATCTAATCAATCTGTCACTAATAGCATATAATAAGGACCTGCAAATACATAGTGCCTTTTAACATGGTAAAACATCCCAAAGTGCTTCACAGGAATGATCAGTCTAAAGAATGACACAAACCACACAATGAAACACTGGGACAACTGACCCCAAAAGTTTCATCAAAGCGGTTAGTATTAAGAAGCATCTTAAAAAGGAGAAAAAGAGGGAGAGAGTTTGCTGGAGGCAATTCCAGAGGTTAGGGCCTGGACAACTAGTGGAGGAGAGCCATTGGTGAAATGAAGCAAGAGGCCAAATTGGGAGTTACACACTAAGTTGTGGGAGTATTGTGGGGCTGGAGGAGGTTACAGAGATATGGAAAGCACAAGGCTGTGGATGAAATGGAATACAAGGATGAGAAGGTTAAAATCTCAAGGCACTGCTGGACCAAGAGCCAGTCAGAAAACACGTTTGGGGAGGGGGAGGGGGAGGGGTGCTGATTGTTAAATGAGGGTTGGTGTGAGTTCTGATAACAGGCAACTAAGCTCTGGATGTGCTCCCAGTTCATGCAATCAGCAATTTAAAAAAAAATTAATCATGCGATGCGATCATGCGCTGACAAGATCAGCATTCAACACCCATCCCTTGAGAAGGTGGTGGTGAGCCACCTGCTTGAATCACTGCAGTCCATGTAGTGTAGGTACACCCACAGTGCTGTTAGGGAGAGATGCTGATTTTGACGCAGCGACAGTGAAGGAGCGGCCGATATATTTCCAAGTCGGGATGGTGTGTGAATTATTGAGGAAGCAAGTTATAAAAAATAAACCAGGTGCTCGTCGTACCTTTTTGTTGTGCTTCAGCAAGCCCAGGACTGGGAAGACCCAAGCACAGGCCGGCTGAATGGCCTCGCTGTCCGCAAAGCTCAGCCACTGCTGCACCAAGGCAGCGTCCTTCCTGCTGGACCCCCTCATCCTGTCCGGGGCCAGGTAGTGAGCCACGGCCGTCGCTCCGTGGATGCACCGCTTGGACTCGGTTTCCACTGCTGGCAGCCTGGACAGCATCAATTGGCTCAGAGTGTCCCCTGCGGCCGGCCCTCGGATCTCCACCACTTTCACCTTTGACCTCCCATACTCCAGCGTGACGAGGACCTTGGCGTTCTGGAAGTTGTGAGGGTGAGGAGAGAGGTAGAGTGCTGGCAAAGCCATTCTGGGTTAGGCAGGAGTCGAACTACAAGGGGACACAAGCAGGGGAAATGTTAAATTGCTATTCTTTACGACTTTGCACAACATTGATAACATCGGCTGGGAGTTGTATCGTAACCTTGAACATGGAAAAACGTGATAAGGCATGTCATACATTCGATTAGGAGCAGGAGTAGGCCATTCAGCCCCTCGAGCCTGCTCTGCCATTTGATAAGAACATGGCTCATCTGATTAAAAACAAAATAATGCAGATGCTGGAAATCTGAAACAAAAACGAAAATTGCTGGAAAAACTCAGCAGGTCTGTCAGCATCCGTGGAGAGAGAGATAGAGTTAACGTTTCGAGTCCGTCTGACTCTTCTTCAGTTTTTCCAGCAATTTTCGTTTTTGTTTGGCTCATCGGATTGTGGCCTTAACTCCACTTTCCTGTCTACCCCCTAATAACCCTGGACTCCCTCATCAATCAAGAATCTCTCTAACTCAGCCTTAAAAATATTCAGTGATCCAGCCTCCACTGCTCTCTGGAGAAGAGAATTCCACAGACTAATGACCCGCAGAGAGAAAAAATGTCTCCTCATCTCCATCATAAATGGGAGAGCTCTTATTTTTAAACAGTGTCCCCTAGTTCTAGTTCCTTTACAGTAGTCAACAACAAAATGACACCAAACCACATCGAACTAAATAGTCGGTCAGATGAAAGTTTTAAGAAGCGTTTGAAGGAGGCAAGGTAAAGAGGGGGAGGGAATTCCAGAGGGCCGCAGGCAGCTGAAGGCACAGCAGTACGCCAGCACATCTCAGGTTTGCTCTGGTGACTGGCAGGGCAGATGTAGCAACTGACCTGAGAGCAACTCAGAGCAAAACGTATTGAATGATGAAAGGTTCAATTCTATTGCACTTTCTGTCATTTTCATTCTGAAAAGATTTGCCCTTAGACTGTATGCCTGACGTGGAATGTATATTGTAAATATCAAGAGTATTGCAATTGCATTCAGGCACCTCAGAGTTTTTCTTTATTCTGTCATGGGATGTGGGTGTTGCAGGCAAGGCCAGCATTTGTTGCCCATCCCTAATTACCCTTGAACTGAGTGGCTTGCTGCGCCATTTCAGAGGGCAGTTAAGAGTCAACCACATCGCTGTGGGTCTGGAGTCACATGTAGGCCAGACCGGGTAAGGAAGGCAGATTTCCTTCCCCAAAGGGCATTGGTGAACCAGATGGGTTTTTATGACCATTGATGATGGTTCATGGTCGCCATGACTGAGACTAGCTTTCAATTTCAGATTTACTAATTGAGTTTAAATTCCCCCAGCTGCCTTTTCAGGTGAAAAAGTGAAACGGAAGGAAAAGCGCGCAAGCTCCTTATAAAGATTATATCTTTATATACAGGTTATGAAGATTATATCTAGGAGAGATCGGAAACAGTGGGAGGAAAATGTGGCAATGTCAGGATACTTTTCAATCTGACAGATTTTAAAATGTTCCCGCTGGACGCGCTGCTGAGATTCCTCCTCCTGCTGCTGCTGCCGCCGGTTGCGTCAGCTGTTCGGCTTGTCAGGGCCCAACAGGGGGAGGTGAGCCCTAACAGAGATGCACCGAGGGAAGGAACAAGCAGTCGCAAGGCGGCATGAGCACTGCCTACAGCCGGCGGGGTTCGAATGGAACGCGGCGACAGCCGGCGGGGTTCGAATGGAACGCGGCGACAGCCCGCGGGGTTCGAATGGAACGCGGCGACAGCCCGCGGGGTTCGAATGGAACGCGGCGACAGCCCGCGGGGTTCGAATGGAACGCGGCGACACTCACCGGCTCCCCACACACACACACACACACACTGACACCCTCGTGCTCCCGGCAGAACCAGGACCCCACGTCTTGGGTCTGCCCACTTTCCCCTGCCTGGAGTCGATCCCGCACAGGCACTTTCAAAAAAAAACTTCTGCAGCATAATCGTAAGAATGATAACGCAATCGGTTTTGAGGTTTCGTTGAGGTAAAAGTACAAACCTTCTACCTATTGGCGCTGCGGAAAAGCAGAGGAGAGAGAAAGAGAAAGAGAAATTGTTTCCCCCTGATTCTGGCCAGGCACAGAGGAAGACGCATCAGCAGCTGTCTGAACTGCGCATGCGCGTTTCAGTTGCGAGTCAAGTGCCATCTGGTGGGCGAGAGGAGTATTGCAACCAAAGATCACCCCGAGCAACATTTTTCAGCGACCTTTCCTTCCAGTAAATGGAAACTGGAAGATTATCAGGAGTACAGCTCTGAAGAAGAGTCATACCGACTCGAAACGTTAACTCTTGTTTTTTTTCTCTCTCCACCTGCTGAGATTTTCCAGCATTTTCTGTTTCTGTATCAGCAGTACATCTTTTCCTCATACACGCACTTTAAATGTCCAGCAATGTTCTCAGAACCACCTTAAGTAAGATCACCCCTCAGACATCTCCTTCCTAGGTTTAAAAGCCCGAGTTTCTCCCATCTCTCCTCTCAATTCAGAAGCCTCTGAAATCAGGGGTTTGACTCGAGATCCACTTCTGTGTCAGAATGTCGCCTTTATGTTCTAGTGACCAGAAGATGGAACTATTTTTAACATAGTTTTGAACTGTAAAAATCTTCCAGGGATCTTTCTTTTCATGTGGGTGTCCCTGGCCAGGCCAGCATTTATTGTCCATCCCTAATTGCCCCTGAGAAGGTGGTATTGAGCTGCCTTCCGGTTCATGTCCCACTCCCGGAAAACCAAGAACTGTGATTGTACTCGAAAGAGTTGCAATCTGTGACTGTTGATAACTCGAAAGAGTTTGAACCACTGCAGTCTATGTGGTTGTAACGGTTTGATACAACGGAGTGACTTGCCAGGCTATTTCAGAGTCAACCACATTGCTGTAGCTCTGGAGTCACATGTAGGCTAGGCCAGGTGAGAACAGCAGATTTGCTTCACCAAAGGGCATTAGTGATGGATTTTTATGACAATGGTTTCATGGTTACTTTTAATTCCAGATTTTTACTGGATTCAAATTCCACCATCTACCATGGTGGGGTTCAAACCCAGGTCCTCAGAGCATTAACCTGAGTCTCTGGATACTAGATACTTATCTACCCAATAAGATATAGTAAGATGTAATTAATGGGATTTGTGAAATAGAATGAGAGGAAGGTGGAGGGACAGGTAGTATTGAGGAGGCGGGGAGGCTGCAGAAGGATTTGGACAGGTTAGGAGAATGGGTAAAGAAGTGGCAGATGGAATACAACGTGAGGAAGTGTGAGGTCATGCACTTTGGTAGGAAGAATAGAGGCATAAACTATTTTCTAAATGGGGAGAGAATTCAGAAATCTGGAGTGCAAAGGGACTTGGGAGTCCTATCCAGGATTCTATTAAGGTTATCTTGCAGGTTGAGTCGGTAGTTAGGAAGGCAAATGCAATGTTGGCATTTATTTTGAGAGGACTAGAATATAAAAGCAGGGATGTGCTGCTGAGGCTTTATAAGGCTCTGGTCAGACCACATTTTGGAATATTGTGAGCAATTTTGGGCCCCGTATCTCAGGAAGAATGTTCTGGCCCTGGAGAGGGTCCAGAGGAGGTTCACGAGAACGATCCCAGGAATGAAAGGCTTAACATATGAGGAACGTTTGAGGACTCTGGGTCTATACTCGATGGAGTTTAGAAGGATGAGGGGGGATCTGATTGAAACTGACAGAATACTGAAGGACCTGGATATAGTGGACGTGGGGAAAATGTTTCCATTAGTAGTAGAGACCAGGACCCAAGGGTACAGCCTCAGAGTAAAGGGAAGACCTTTTAGAACAGAGATGAAGAGAAACTTCTTTAGCCAGAGAGTGGTGAATCTATGGAATTCATTGCCACAGAAGGCTGTGGAGGCCAGGTCATTGAGTGTATTTAAGACCGAGATAGATAGGTTCTTGATTGGTAAGGGGATCAAAGGTTACAGGGAGAAGGCAGGAGAATGGGGTTGAGAAACTTATCAGCCATGATTGAATGGCAGAGCAGACTCGATGGGCCGAATGGCCTAATTTCTGCTCCTATGTCTTATGGTCTTATGGTAATTGAGGGTAGAAGATAGAGACAGGAAAATCATCACTATATAGGGAATTTTTCTAAAATTGCTCTCTCAGTGAAATTGGAATAAAGCACCTGGACATAATTCTTAATCTGATATCACTGTACATTCTAGCAAAAGTCAGGTTAGGTGTAAGAATAGTTAATTGGTAACTTTCTCTTGGAGATGTTTGTGTCCTTTGCTATCAACTTTTTAAGAAAACTGCATTTGATAATCTAGCCACAGCCTGAGGCCTTGTGTCCATACAGGAGCATACAAGCAAAGATCTTCAGGCAGATATCACCCCCACCACTCAACACCCCAAACCCCACACACACACACAAACACACAAATGCACAAACAAACAAACACACACACGGACAAACACACACACGCACAAACACACACACCACTGCCTGATCTTTTGAAAAGATCAACTGAAATCCCACTATTGGATGACATGTTGGAAGGATCCTGGGGAACTCCTACTTTGCGTCATCATACTAATTAACAAGAGCTAACTAAATTAGATAAAATGACCGGCTGTACACTTCTTTAATTTCATTGCTACTGTTATGCCCCACCTCCAGGTTAGGTTACCCAAAGTTGTTGATCCAGACGAGACCCCTCAATTTATCACTGTCTGGCTGGGGCACCTATAAATTGTTATTCCTCAAGTGAGGAGGGATGAACTGGCTCCCTGCCTTTATTCAGCACCGATCACCATTCCCCCACACCCCCCGCCCCCCCACCTCTGTCGGTCACAAGAAGATTTAATCTAAAAAGGATCCCTTTCGTGGACACCTTTTTCCAAGACCCAATCATTCTGGTTTTGAAGGAACCAATTTGATTAGACTTTATTGAGTTAAAGGTAAGAGTAAGTTTATTAACTACAAAAGGCAAGAAAGGATAAAACACATGCATATACGATCATACAGGTTAAAAGTAATAATTTTGCTTGAAATAAGTGAATATATATATATATATATATATATAAAAGGGTTATGGAACAGTCCTTGACTCATGGGGAGTAGGTGATTGAGTGTTGCGGCCATTGCGATTCGAGATTCCAGTAGAATTGACTCCAGTAGTCGAAAAGTCGGATTCGAGGCTCCAGTAGACAAATAGTCAGTTTTGAGGTTCCAGTGGCGTTGAATTCAGTAGAGAGGGAGACAGATCGGGATACCTGCAATATGGCAATTTGCAGGGGTACTGTGAGTGGCTGTTACTTTTGAGTCAAACTTTCAGTGCTTGCTCTCTCTCGGAACACTCGCCAACAGACAGACACCGGGGCAGCTTTTCAGCTGACTTTTAACCCCCTTTTGTATATTCCAAGTGGGAAGCAAATTCACAAACCTATCTTGGCATTACTCAGGATTTCTTGATGAGATGATGTTCATCTCCTATCATGTCCCATTCTCTCCACTGGAGGGAGCAATTAGTTTCAGGATGTCTTTAGAAGTACCTTGTGGGTTCCATTACCTCTTAGGGAGTCACACTACAGCATTCCAGCCAGTGGCTTCTGTGCATTTTAAAAACTTAGGTCATATTTTTAAAGTCCAATATCTCTGGATGCAATTTGTTTTTTCTTCATTATCATGAGACTTCCCCTCCTCCACGGAATGAAATGAGATTCACTCTCATTTCATTACAAAACAGGGGAAAAGTTATAAACAACAAAACACTCTCATACTCACATTCATACTTTTAACAATGGTCAATTTATCTTTTCTGGTTCTAACTGAGCTCCTTTAAGTTCTGGACAGGGCGTCCGCAATCACATTTGATTTCCCAGGAATGTGGGTGATTTTTAAGTGGTACGGCTGGAGGAACAAACTCCAATGGAATAACCTGGCATTCTGGGTCCTAAATTTTTCCACAAAAGTTAACGGATTGTGGCTGGTATAGTCTGTGGTCTCTCTCTATCCATTTCGGACATAAATCACAAAGTGCCTGAGGGCCAGTAATAAACCAAGAGATTCCTTCTCTACTGTTGGGTACCGCTTCTGATGCTTGTTGAGATTTTTAGAGAAGTACCCGATTGGTCTCTCTATTCCAAATTCATTGTCCTGTAGGAGGACAGCCCCTACCCCAATGTCACTCGCATCAATGACTACTTTAAATGCCTGATTAAAGTCCGGGGCTGCAAGCACGGGTTGGCCTATCAAAATGGCCTTCAGCTTTTTGAAAGCAGTCTGGCATTTCTCAATCCACACTATCTTCGCTTTTTTCTGTAGTAGGTCTGCCAGCACGAAAGCTACTGTGCTGAAGTTTGGGATGAACTTGCGGTATAACCTACACATCCCCAAGAATATTTCCTGTTTTGTGGTGGGAATGGGGAACTGGGCTACGGCTTGAACCCTGGCAGCCCTGGGCAGTATCTGTCCTTGACTGATTACGTGTCCTAGATAGGTCACTCTAGCCTTGGCGAACTCACTCTTTGCAAGGTTGACCACTAGGTCAGTTGACTGTACTTTTTGGAAGAGAGCTTCCAGTTGTTCTATGGTTTTCCCAGGTGTTGCTGTACACTAGGAGGTCGTCCAGGTACAAGACGCAATTGGACAACCCCACCACTACCTGGTTCCTCAACATTTGGAAGGTAGACGGAAATTTTGGAGTCTGAAATGGTATAACCCATCCGGAGTTACAAAGGCGGAGATTTCCTTTGCTCTGGTCGCCATGGAACCTGTCAGTATCGCTTGAGTAAATCTATCTTTGTAATGTAGACTGTTTTACCCACCCTATCTGTGCCGTCTTCCAGCCGGGGTATCGGGTAGGAGTCGGCTCTGGTTACTGCATTAACTTTTCGGTAGTCAGTGCAGAACCTTGTGGAGCCGTCTGGCCTGGGCATGAGCACAACTGGGGAGCTCCAGCTACTGCTGCTTGGCTCTATTAGTCGGTGCTCCAGCATGTAGTTAATCTCCTCCCAAACCTAGGCCAGCTTTTCTAGGCCTAGACGATAGGGATGTTGCCTTATGGGAGAGGCCTCTCCCACACCCACATCATGTCGAGCTAGTGTGGTGCAGCCTGGCTTGTCTCTGTATAAGCCTTTAAATGCAGTGAGCAGTCTCGACAAGTCTGCTCGCTGTTTTGCACTTAGGCAGGTGAATAAGGAGTCTAAGTTGGCCAGTATTTCTGTATTGACTAGCCGGGTACTAGGGGGTTCAATATGGGCCTCACCCACATCTCCCTCCAATTCACCCCCACTGCTACCATCCTCCTCTGGTCAGTGGCAATGGGACAGACTCTTATCTACTTGTCCCCTCCTCGGTTGTGCTATCACTTTATCATGTTGACATGACACAGCCTTTGCTTTTTCCCCCGATCTGGGGTCTCACTTAGATCACTTCCCCGAGTTGCTTTGCTACTCTGTACGGCCCACTGGACCAGGCCTTTAAGGGTTCATCTGGTATTGGTAGGAGCACTAACACATAGTCTCCTGGCTGAAAGGTTCGGGTCTTGGCATGTCTGCTGGCCTGTTTCTTCATTGCCGTCTGGGAGATTTACAAGTGCTCACTGGCCACCTCGAAGGCTCTCATGAGCCGCCCCCAGAACATGGCTACAAATTCCAACATGGATAGCTCCTCCTTCTGCTTTACAGAATCACAGAATTGTTATAATGTAGAAGGAGGCCATTCAGCCCATCGTGTCTGCACCGGCTCTCTGAGCATTTTAACTTAGTGCTAATCTCCTGCCTTTTCTCCATAAACCTGCACATTGTCTCTATTTAGCTAATCATCCAACACCCTCTTGAATGCCTCAATCAAACCTGCCTCCACCACACTTCCAGGCAGTGCATTCCAAACCCTAACTACTCGCTGTGTGAAAAAGTTTTTTCTTACCTTGCATTTGCTTCTTTTGCAAAACACTTTAAAACTGTGCCCTCTGGTTCTCGATCCATTTACGAGTGGGAACAGTTTCTCTCTATCTACTCTGTCCAGATCTCTCATGATTTTGAAAACTTCTATCAAGTCTCCCCTTAGCCTTCTCCTCTCCAAGGAAAACAGCCCCAACTTCCCCAATCTTCCCTCATAACTGAAGTGTCTCACCCCGGAACCATTCTCATAAACCTCTTCTGCACTCTCTCCAATGCGTCCACATCCTTTCTATAGTGTGGCACCCAGAACTGTACACAATACTCCAGTTGAGGTCTAACCAGTGTCTCATATAAATTCATCATAACCTCCCTGCTGTTGTACTCTATGCCCCTATTAATGAAGCCTAGAATACTGTCTGCTTTAGAAACAGCTCTCTCCATCTTTAATGACTTATGTACATATACACCCAGGTCTCTCTGCTCCTGCACACCCTTTAGAAAATGTATTTATTTTATACTGTCTCTCCATGTTCTTTGTACCAAAATGCATCACCTCACACTTCTCCACATTGAATTTCACCTGCCCCCTATCTGCCCACTCCACCAGTGTGTCAATGTCCTCTTGAAGTTCTACACTGTCTTCCTCACAGTTTACAATTCTCCCAAGTTTTGTGTGGTCCGCAAACTTTGAAATTGTTTCCTGCACACCAAGATCTAGATCATTTATATATATCAGGAAAAGCCCAGCCCGAAAAATACCCATTACCCATTACTCTCTGCTTCCTATCCCTCAGCCAATTTTGTATCCACTTTGCTACATTGCCTTTTATTCCAAATAAATATCTAAAAACCTCTTCTTGATTAGTATCAGAATCCCTCACACTTAGTGCCCGCAAACTAATTCAATCAGAGTAAACCCAGTGAAATCACTGGGTGAGTCCATGACAGCGAACAGAAGAAAACCTAGTCCTTTATATCAGTCATGGGGGTACTCGTGGTAGTATGCCCTGATCATTGTTTTTAGGGTCTGGTGGTGCCATTCTAGGGCCCCCTGTGACTGCAGGTGATATGTAGAAGACTACAACTGGGTCACACCCAGGTTACCCATGACTTCCTGGAATATTTGGATATGAAATTTGAGCCCTGATCTGACTGGATCTCAGTGGGCAGACCATACCCGGTAAAGAATTGGATTAATTCCCCTACCCGCTGTTTTAGCAGATATAGTCCTCAGGGGAACAGCCTCTGGGAAGCGGGCAGCCACGCCCATGGTGGTACGGATACAGAGGCCCCAAACAACCCACTGACACCTTGCTGAATGGTTCCCCAAAAGCCGACATGGGAATCCGAGGTACAGATCTTATTGTAGGATGGGGTCTTCCCACAACTTGGCAGGTGTGGCAGGTTCTGCAAAACATTATTATGTCCCTATGGTGGTGCGGCCAGTAGAAATGCCGGTTAATGTGGGATTGGGTTTTGCGTTTACCAACATGCCCAGCCATTGGAATTTCATGAGCTCACCCTAATATTACCCCACGGTACCTCGGCGGCACCACTACCTGGTGGATCACTTGTCGACTCCTCGTTTGCAGGCCTGTGAGGTGGTGGGGGTAGGGTGGGGAGGGTGGTCTCCAATTCCTCATCAGCACCTCCTTTTTAATGTAGTACCACTCAGGGATTCCTTCTGCCTCAGCTTCAGTTACCAGTTTCAGCTCATGTTTTTAACAGTGGGTCAGTTTGCTGGGCCTCTACCAAGGAAGATTTATGTATCACCTCCTTGGGGTCTTCTAGATTCCCGATAAAGGTTTCAGATAACCAGACTGGAGGGTCTTCTGCCTGCAGTGCCACTTCAGCTTCCTCTGTTGGAGCTTGTTGGACCATAGACTGCAGTACCACACAGTCAAGGAAAATGCCAGGCACTTTCGCCTGCAGCTGTTCAGTCTGCTTGACCTCAGTGGGATTCTCTGAGACCACTGGAGATGGTATTATCTTTGATCCCACCAGGTCATTGCTGAGGAGCAGGTCGATCCCGTCCACAGGCCCTGATACAAGGTATCCAGCTGTATCCGGTATAGGGGAATGGGCATGTATTCTCCTTCAATCCCTTTTACCCGCACCTTGGCACTCACTGCACTCTCTGGTGGGAAGGTCATGCCTTTTCCCAGCAGTAGAGTTTGGCTGGCCCCTGTATCCCTCAGTATCACTATAGGCTTACTTGCCTCACCCTGGAGAAATATGGCCACCTTTTCTGCGGATACAAGATCCTTGTAACTCTCAGGGATTTGTTTAACCTCACCCCCCACTGTCAGGAGCACATCTACAGAGATATGCAGCTGCAGTCAGAGCCATAGCCTGGTCTGCTATGCTCTCTGACTGACTCCCATTCTCTGCACTGGGTGAATGTGCCCTGATAAACCCCATTGGTTTTTTCCCATAATTTCCAGCAGTTGGCCCAGAGGTGCCCTACCTTTCAGCAGTTAAAACACATAGCCTCCTTGGCCTCAATTTTCATCTCAGCCCCACCCTTTCTCTCCTGAGGACAGCCCCCAGCATCTCCTTCTCTCCCACAGGTGCTCAGTTTTCTATCACTCTCTCTACCTCTATCCTTTCCAGTTGGTAGGGTTACTTTCCCCACTCTAATTTGTTTGTTTCGTCCGTGGGAAAAAATCTTTCAGGCTCCGAGCCCCCAATTTGTTCAAATCTAGGATGAGCAGTCTAATTTGTTATGACCCACCCCCTAGGTGTGGTTCCCCAAAGTTGTTGAACCAGGCGAGACGCCTCAATATGTCACCGTCTGGCTGTGTCACCCCCAAATTTTTATGCCCCGGGTGAGGAGGGATGAACTGGTTCCTTGTCTTTATTCAGCAGCCCCTTACCTGCCACCCACCCACCCCCAGCTCCCACCTCCCCTCTGCCCACCACCCCCTCTGTTGGTCACAACAAGATTTAATCTAAAAAGGATCCCTTTCGCGGACACCTTTTTCCCAGACCCAATCGTTCTGGTTTTGAAGGAGCCAATTTGATCAAACTTTAATTTGGGTTAAAGGTAAGAGCAAAGTTATGACCTACTAAAGGAAAGAAAGGATAAAACATATGCATAAACGGTCATCTGGTTAAAAGTAAGAATTTTGCTTGAAGCAAGTGAATATATAAATATATTAATAAAAGGATATACGGAACAATGCTCAACTCGTGGGGAGTAGGTGATTGAGTGTTGGGGCCATTGCGGTTCGAGATTCCAGTGGAATTGACTCCGGTAAATGAATAGTTGGATTTGAGGTTCCAATAGAATTGACTCCAGTGGACAAATAGTCGGCTTTGAGGTTCCAGTAGTGTTGAATTCGGTAGAGAGGGAGACAGATCAGGATACCTGCAAAACGGTGATTTGCAGGGGCACAGTGTATACTTCTGAGTCAAACTTCCAGCACTTGCTCTCCCTCAGAGCTCCCACCAGACAGACAGAAACCGGGGCAGCTTTTCAGCTTGCTTTTAACCCCTTCTTTGTATATTCCAAGTGGGAAGCAAATTCACAAATCTGCCTGGACATAGCTCACAGGATTTCTTGATGAGATGACGCCCATCTCCCATTATGTCCCATTGTCTCTACCAGAGGGAGCAATTAGTTTCTCAATGTCTTTAGAAGTACCTTGTCTGGCAACAGGGTGAGGTTCCATTAATTCTTAGGAAGTCACCTTGCTGCATTCCAGCCAGTGGCTTGTGTGCATTTTAAAAACTCAGGTCTTATTTATAAAGTCCAATATTTCCCTACACAGTTCAGTGTTTTTTCCTTCATTATCATGACACAACACTGAGCATTTTTTTGTATTATTTGTAATACATCCTGCATAAAAGCAGATGAGAGGAGACTTGGTGAGGAATTGGGGTTTGGGCCTTCAAATGGACAAGAGGCAGATCTCTAGCAGGACTCAGAACAGACAGCTTGCAATGTAGGATAAAAACACAAAAATGCTGGAAAAGCTCAGAGGTCTGGCAGCATCTGTGGGGAGATAGAAGCAGAGCTAATGACCAGAAAGGTTGACTCGATTAACTACTATGTGGGACCAGGGCAATAAACAGCTCCAGAGGACAGGGGAATCAACATTTCCTTGCCAATCCCAGCTTCTCCAGCCTAAACTTATAGCTAAAATCCCCTCTCCCTGGAGCCATTCTGGTAAATCTCTGCACCCTCACAAGGATCCTAGACAAGGCACCTGATTGTCAAGATCATCATGTTTTCACTGCTTTGGGTTAAATCAGTCTCCATTGACTTCAGGCAGAGGTGCCTTACTGGAGAACAGGGCCACCAAACAGTGTTTACACAGAGGTCACGTTTCTTCCCAGAGTGTAATGGTTAGACTGAAATAAAAACAGAAAATGCTAGAAATACTCAGCACATTTTTTCAGAGTTCCAGCATCTGCAGTATTCTGCTTTTCATGTACAAGTAATGCTGTTGTGCTTTGATAGAACTATTCAGACGTTAGTATGTATACTGAATAGAGTATAATCACTGTCACCAGTAACGATTATCACTTCAAATCACTTCAGAATTTGGGGAAAGCGGATAATGGTTAATTGAGTCCTTGTATCTCAAATTCCGACAGAGGCTGGGAATTCTGTGGAGAGTAACTCACTTCCTGACTGCCCAAATTCTTCCCACCATCTTCAAGGCACAAGTCAGGAGTGTGATGGAATACCCGCCACTTGCCTGGATGATTGCAGCCCCAACGATACTCGAGAAGCTTGACACCATCCAGGACAAAGCAACCCACTAGATTGACACCCCATCCACAAACATACACTCCCTCCACCACTGGCGCACAGTAGCAGCAGTGTGTACCATCTACAAGATGCACTGCAGCAACTCACCAACTCCTTAGACAGCACCTTCCAAACCCACGACTGCTACTATGTAGAAGGACAAGGGCAGGAGACACATGGGAACACCAGCACTGCCAAGCCACAAACCATCCTGACCTAGAAATATATCACCGTTCCTTCACCATCACTGGGTCAAAATCCTGGACCTCCCTCCCTAACAGCACCTTTACCATTGGAGAACTTCTAACGGTAAAAACCTCTGACCCGTGCCATGCTTTTTAGGCAGTTATTAAAGAGCACAGGCCTGTTTCTTAGGCAAAGTTAAAGCACACAATGTAAGAGCTCAGAAACACACATACACACCAGGCAGTTCAAAGGGCAGCCGGTAATGTAAGAGGTCGCCATCTCCAGTGATCCTTGGGAGCAGAGGCCCTCAGGCCTTATTTCTGTTGTGGCAGATCATTCACGTCCATTATAAACTTCTGTTTAGGCCACCAATAGATTTCCGTGTCCAGCCCTGCTCACCACAGAGAGAATGTAATATTCCTGGGGAGGGCGCAGAAATTGATCAGAATGGTTCTAGGGATGAGGGGATTTCAGCTACAAGGTTAGGCTCAAGAAGCTAAGATTGTTCTCCTTGGAGCAAAGGAGATTGAGGGGAGATTTGATAGAGGTGTGCAAGATTATGACAGATTTGGATAAGGTAGATAAAGAAAAGCTGTTCCCATTCGCTGATGGTACAAGGACTCGGGGGATCAGATTTAAAGTTTGGGCAAGAGATATTGAGGGGATTTGAGGAAGAACTTTTATTTTATGGGGCAAGTGGTAATGATCTGGAACTCTCAGCCTCCGATGGTGGTGGAAGTGGAGACCGATGAGTGGGTTCAAAATTAAATTGGATGTTTGCTTGAGGGAAATAAACTTTCAGGGCTACAGGTATGGCATGGGGAATAGGGCTGATTGGATTGCTCTACAGAGAGCTGGCATGGCCCTCTCCTATGTCATAACGTCTCTATGAATCAAGAACTGTGACAAGTGGGAGCAGCAGAGTAGAAATGCAGCGGTTATAGGATATTCCATAGTTAGGCTGACAGACAGACATGTTGTCCCACTTGGTGTGTAGCGTCCCTGGTGCCAGGGTAAAGGACGTCACTGAGAGGGTGCAGAATATTTCTCTTAATCCATTCATGGAATGTGGGTGTCACTGGCTAGGCATTAATTGCCCATCCCTAATTGCCCTTGAGAAGGTGGTGGTGAGCTGCCTTCTTGAACCACTGCAGTCCATTCTGCAGGGGGAAGGGAGTGAGCCAGAAGTTGCGGCACATGTTGGTACCAATGACACAGCGACGGCAGTTATTGAAATCCTACGGTCAGATTTTCAAGGGTTTGGGAGGAAGTTAAAACGTAGGACCTCGAAGATAGTAATCTCTAGACTACTGCCACTGCCACACACAAGACAGAGTAGAAATAGGAATAAAGGGAGGATCAATGCATGGTTTGAGGCATAGTGCATGAGGGAGAGCTTTTTCGGGGGTATTGAGGACCATTTCTGGGACAGGAGACAGCTATTCAAAAGAGACGTGCTGCACCACAACCGGCTGGATCCAATGTGGTCATAGGGCGATTCATCAGTGTGTTTGGGGAGGATTAAAACTAAATTGGCAGGAAAATGAGCAGCAGCATGTAAAACTGTAAAAGAGGAAAAAGGTGCATAAAGGAGCATAAAGGAGTGAGAGTGTTGGATTTTACAAGAGAAGGAAGTAGTACCAAATTAGGTAGAAGCAGACTAAGAAGGACTACGAGGAATACAAAGACAGGTTTATTATGCTACAAGCACAAACAGCCATGTGGGAATATGATGTAGTGGCAATAAAGGATGTGTGGCTGAAAGATGGAGAGGACAGGGCACTTAATGTTCAAGGATAGAAAAGATAGGGATTGACAAAAGGTAGGTGGAGTAGCAGGACTGATTGGAGAAGGCATCATAGATTTGGAAAGGGAGGGGGTAAGGACAGAATCCATTTAGCTAGAATTGAGAAGCATGAAAGCTACGTTTACACTACTAGGCCTCTTGTATAGGCCTCAAAATTGTGAGATGGCAGGATAAAGAAACAAATCTGCCGGAAAATCACACAGACGTGCAAAAACTACAGAGTAGTGATAGTGGGTGACGTTAATTATCCAAGTATTGATCGGGATAACGTCAGAGTAAACGGAAAGGAGGGGGAGGAATTTCTGCAATGTGTTCAGGAGACCTTCTTTGACCAGTATGTCCTTGGTCCAACTACGAAGGAGGCATTGCTGGATCTGGTGCTGGTGAATTAGGTGGACCAAGTGTCAGTGGGGGAACACTTGGGAAAGAGTGATCATCGTATCATAAAGTTTAGATTAGTAATGGAGAAGAGCAAGGAGCAATTTAAAGTAGAACTTCTAAGTTGGAAGAGGATTAACTTCGATGAGATGAGCAGGGATCTAGCCAGGATAAAATGGAACAAAAGACTGACAGGAAAAACTGTAAGGGAACACTGTGTGATCTTTAAGGAGATGTTTCAGATACAGATTAAATACATTACAAAAAGAGTGAAAGGTAGGAGAACCAAAGCCCCGGTTTCTTGGATGACAAGGGAGCTAGAGAATATGATGAAACAAAAGCTGAGGTTTTATGATGCGTGTCAGGTTAATTCTTCAAGTGGAAGTGAAGAGGAAAATAAGACTGGCAAAAAGAGAATTATCATCGGCCATCCCTCTATTTGAGGATGATGTCTTCTCAGAGTTGCGAACTTCTGCCATAGGTTTTCTTGTGACTGCGCAGGCCGATTCTAGACCCACAGATCTTTGGGCCCCTGGGGAAGGATGTCCCAGGAGAGAGAATATGAGAATAGAATGGCAGCTAACGTAAAAGAGATCCCAGAAACTTCTACTGGCATGTAAATAGTAAGTGGATAGTAAGAGAAGGGGGTGAGTCTTCTTCAAGAGAAAGAAGGTGATATAGTATATGCTTGGAGGCGTGGGCAAGGCTAGAACACTTAACAAGTACTTTCCATTGGTGTTTACCAAGGGAGAGGATGCTGGCAAAATATAGATAAAACGTGGATTGTAGAGGTAATTGATGAGCTGAGAATTGATTTGGAAGAATGTACTGGAAGGGCTGACTATGCTTATAGTGGATAAGTCACCTGGTCTGGATGGCTGGCATCTGAGGTTGCTAAGGGAAGTGGGAGTGAAGATAGAGGAAGGGCTTGCCTTATTCTTCCAATCTTCCTTAGATATGTGTGAGATGTCAGGGGATTGGAGAGGGGCAAATATGGCCCCATAATTCAAGAAAGGGTATAAGGACAGTCCAAGCAACTACAGGCCAGTCAGTTTAACATCAGCGGTGGGTAAGGTTTTAGAAACAATAAGTGGAAAGAAAATCAAAAGACATTTGGAGAGGTTTGAGTTAATTAAAGAGAGTCAGCACTGATTTGTAAAAGACAGATTGTGTTTGACTAATCTAACTGAATATTCTGGTGAAGTAACAGAGGAGGTTGAGGAAGAGAATGCCATTGATGTTGTCTATAAGGACTTTCAGAATATGCTTGACAAAGTACCACATAAAAAGAGGGTTAGCAAAACTGAGGCTCATGGATTCAGTGTCAGCTAGGTTTAAAAAATTGGCTTAAGGAAAGAAAACAACGAGTCATGGTAAATGATTGTTTATCAAACGGGGGGATGGTAGACAGTGATATCCCTTAAGAGTCGGAGCTAGGAATATTGGAATACAGAGTAAAATTACTAAATCTGCTGGTAATAACAAACTTGGAGTTGCGGCAAAAGGTGAGGATGATACCAATCAACTGCAACAGCACATAGATAGGCGAGCAGAATGAACAGACAAGTGGCAGTTGGAATCTAACACAGAGAAGCCTGAAATGATGCATTTCAGCAGAAGGGATAGGGAGACATAATATAGACTAAATAACACAGTTCTAAAGGGTGTGTTCTAACAGAACGTGGAAGTTTATGTGCATAGATCTTTGAATGCACCAGGGTACCTTGAGAGGGTATTTGGAAATGCATATAGGATCTAGGGCTTTGTATATTGAGGCATTGAGTACAAAAGTAAGTAAGTTACGCTGAAACTTTATAAAGCTTTGGTTAGGTCACATCTAGATTATTGCACTCAGTTTTGGTCACCACATGTTAGGGAGGATATGAGGGTCCTCGAGTGGGTGCAGAGGAGATTTGCCAGAATGGTCCCAGAGATGGGGGTTTTTAGGTACAAGGTTAGGTTGGAGAAGCTGAGATTGTTCTCCTTGGAGCAAAGGAGATTGAGGGGAGGTTTAATAGAGGTGCACAAGATTTGGACAGGTTTAGATAAGGTGGATAAAAAAAAGATGTTCCCATTAGCTGATGGCACGGGGACTGGAGGATACAGGTTCGGCTAAAGATTTAGGAAGAGATATGACAAAGAACTTTTTTACACGGCCAGTGGTAATGACCTGGAGCTCACTGCTGAAGAGATCATTGATTTCAAAAGGAAATTGGATAGGAACTTGAGGGAAATAAACTTACACAGCTACGGGTATAGAGCTGGGGAATGGGGCTGACTGGATAGCTATACAGTGAGCTGGTATGGACTCAACCCGCCGAATGGCCTCTTTCTGTGCCATAATGAATGGAGGACTGTATGCGGCTTGGTGTCAAATTTTGACTGATAATGCTCCTGTGAAGCATCTTGGGATATTTTACTACACTATGGACACTATATAAAAGCAAATCATTATTGTAGTTGTGCTTCCTACTCGATTGAGTGGGATTTTGGAGCTTGCAGTGAAGGAAGTTATTCTGTTTCCCCATCCCAGTGACACGAACGTCTAAGAGCAGATCAAGGGCTGTGCTGTCAGAGGTATTGTCATTTTGATGAGATGGGTCTCTCGGATCCCATGTATTATTTGGTCCAGCTGTCCGTAGTCAGTTTACTCATAACTGAAACGGTTGCCTATCCCAATTGCCTCCAAAGCCAAACTAGAAGGGGGCTATGCCATCAGAACAGGGAGGGCAGAAACCTTAGGAAGTAACATTGCCTGAACAACATGTGCTGTTATTAATCCACAAATAGGGCAATAATTTTTTTCAAATTGATTTCATGGGATGGGGGCGTCGCTGGCAAGGCCAGCATTTATTGCCCATCCCTAATTGCCCATGAGAAGGTGGTGGTGAGCTGCCTTCTTGAACCGCTGCAGTCCATGGGGTGTAGGTACACCCACAGTGCTGTTAGGGAAGGAGTTCCAGGATTTTGACCCAGCAACAGTGAAGGAACGGCTGATATATTTCTAAGTCAGGATGGTGAGTGACTTCGAGGGGAACTTGCAGGTGGTGGTGTTCCCATGTATCTGCTGCCCTTGTCTTTCTAGATGGTAGCGGTCGTGGGTTTGGAAGGTGCTGTTGAAGGAGCCTTGGTGAGTTCCTGCAGTGCATCTTGTAGATGGTACACACTGTTGGATTGGAACACGCTGCCACTGTTCGTCGGTGGTGGAGAGAGTGAATGGTTGTGGATATAGTGCCAATGAAGCGGGTTGCTTTGTCCTAGATGGTGTCAAACTTCTTGAGTGTTGTTGGGGCAGCACTCTTCCAGGCAAGTGGGAAATATTCCATCACACTTGTGACTTGTGCCTTGTAGATGGTGGACAGGCTTTGGGGAGTCAGGAGGTGAGTTACTCATCGCACGATTCCTAGACTCTGACCTACTCTTGTAGCCAAAGTATTTATATGGCTAGTCCAGTTCTGTTTCTGGTCAATGATAAGCCCCAGGATACTGATAGTTGGGGATTCAGTGATGGTAATGCCATTGAATGTCAAGGGGTGATGGTTGGATTCTCTCTTGTTGAAGATGGTCATTGTTTAGCACTTGTGTGGTACGAATGTTACTTGCCACTTGTCACCCCAAGCCTGGATATTGTCCAGGTCTTGCTGCGTTTGGACATGGACTGCTTCAGCAGACAACTGGCAGTTGTTAAGTCTCACCGCTCTCGAGTCACATTCGACTGTGTCCATGGACAATGCTGTTTGGCAAGCTATGTGGAAAGTTAACTTTGAAAACTCAGACACTTACTGTGAATGCGTTCACTTTTTAAACCATACACAAATTTGTGCCACAATGCTCTCTCCTGAAATTTTCCAAAATTATAATGAATGAACTGCTTTTTCAAAGCCACAATAGTCCCCAATACAACTGAGCAACTGGCTCCTTGTTCCAAAATAATAGCTTTCTGCAATCTCCAATGACTTGGGGCTTAGTAGTGGCAAGCAAATCATTCCTGAGCATTTCATACGCTTCTGGGCTTCAGTGAGAAATATCGCCCTTTTCCTTTCCTCCACTGATTAACAGTTCGATTATCAGGATCTTTAAGGATATTATTAGCAGTGGAAAAACATCTCTCGCACGCCATGTACTCACTAAAAGACTCTCGTTCATGGTTGTACTGTCCCAGTCGCCCAATAATACCTATGGATGCTGCCATCTTGAAAGGTCAGCTCACCCACGTGAACAAACAATCTTTTTTCCCAAGACTGGAATTTTAAGCCTATTTCTGAGCAAAATAAAACCTCACAGTTCCTCTGCTGGTTTGCTGGAAGCTTCACCAACTCAAATGTGCTTGGTTAGGGAAATCTATGATCCCATTCTTGTCGTAGGACTAAACATCGGTGCATACACATGGTGCGGAATTTTATGCCAGAAGAATTTTATGGTTCTGCTGAGGTCAATGGACTTTTTAATGGCTTGTTGCATTTTACGATCCCGTCCCTGCCATGATGTGGCTGTAGAATTCTGCCCATGGAGATCTAGTACCCAACTGAACTGGTTAATTCTGGTTTTGGCTTATATACCTGCAAATACAAATGGCCAAAAGAGAGTGCTATTACACTGCTATATATATTGAGATCTACAAATTTATTGGATAGTAAAATACAGAGTAAAATTTCAAAATTTGCCAATGACACCAAACTTGAAGGTGTGGAGAACTGTGAGGATGATATCAATCGACCACAACTGGACTTAGATAGGCTAGCAGATTGGGCAGAAAAGTGGCAGATTGAATTTGATACGGCAAAGTGTGAGGTTATGGATTTAGGCAGAAGGGATAGGTGGAGACAATTTAGACTTAATGGCACAGTTCTAAAGAAGGGCTTAGTGTTCATATGCATCATGAGCTAACCAGTCTCACTGAAACTCTGTCTCTCTCAGGTGGGCTACCAATCTTCATTCTCGAAGAACTCACCTTGGAATTCTCTCCCAAACATAGCTTCCACTTGGATGCCTTCAAGAAGGAGCCACCTCCAGGGTTTTAATCTTGCCTAACGATGATCCTTTCCCCTGGATCTTCAAGTACACTCAAGCTTCACCTTCCAAGCGCACTTTCAGGTCTTTGGCCATGCCAAGCAGAACACCGCTACTCCAAAGGCCCACAGAAAGGAGTCATGAACCTTCAGCTGCCTTCTCGGATCTTCTGGCTTCTCTCAAGCCCAGTTTGCTTCAAGTCTGCTCCCACAGTTTTCTCTTTGACCCGGAGCCAATTACTCGGCTCCTTCCTCTCAACTTTGTTCAACAGGATCTATTTCTCATCTCTGTCCTTGTCCTGTACCTAGGACTGTCTTCTTGGATCTGTTTCTGATCCCTGTCTTTGCCTAGGACCTTCTTCTAGTTCCTCCTCCCTGTCCCCCTCCCTGTGTCTTGCTCTGTGGGACACCTTCTCTGCAATGGTGCTCCTCTTCAGGTCTTTTGTCCTGTGGTTTTGCACCAGTTCACTTTTCTTCTTTCTTTTCTGTGCAAGTGTGCAGGGCAGGTTCCCGACTGAAGATTGTAAAAAAACTCAAACTGCACATGTGCAGCCAGCTCCTAGCCAGTGCATACGTGAAAACAATGAACTGCGCATGTGCAGCCATTCTCTGGCTGGGGCATGCGCAGGGACCCCGAGGCACACTCAGAATTGTAGTTCCCTGTAATGCAAAGACCCAGGGTAATGTTCTGGGGACCTGGGTTTAAATTCCATTTGAATTCAATAAAAGTCTGGTGATGAAACCATTGTCAATTGTCATAAAAACCCATCTGGTTCACTAATGTCCTCTAGGGAAGGAAATCTGCCGTCCTTACCTGGTCTGGCCTACATGTGACCCCAGACCCACAGCAATGTGGTTGACTCTTAAAATGCCCTCTGAAATGGCCTGGCAAGCCATTCAGTTGTATCAAACTCCTACGAAGTCTATAAGGAATGAAACCAGGTGGACCACTCAGTATCGACTTTGGCACTGGAAACGATAATGGCAAACTCAGCCAGTCGATCCTGCCAAGTCCTCCTCAATAACATCTGGGGGCTTGTGCCAAAATTGGGAGAAAATTGTCTCACAGGCTAGTCAAGCAACAGCCTGACATTGCCATACCCATGGAATTGTACCTGACAGATGATGTCCCAGACGCCACCATCACCATACCCGGGCATGTCCTGTCCCACCAACAGGACAGACCAGACAGAGGTGCAGCACAGTGGTTTACAGTCAAGAAGGAGTTGTCCTGAGAGTCCTCAACGTTAATTCTGGACCTCATGAAGACTCATGGCATTAGGTCAATCATGGGCAAGGAAACTTCCTGCTGATTGCCATGTACAGACACTCTTAGCTGATGAATCAGTGCTCCTCCATGTTGAACATCACTTGGAAGAACACTGAAGGTGGCTAGGACACCAAATGTACTCTGGGTGGGGGACTTCAATGTCCATCACCAAGAGTGGCTCGGCAGCACCACTACTGACCGAGCTGGCTGAGTTCTAAAGGACATAGCTGCTAGACTGGGTCTGCGACAGGTGGTGAGGGAACCAACAAGAGGAAAAATCATATTTGATCTCATCCTTATCAACCTGCCTGCCTTGGATGCATCTGTCCATGACAGTATCAGTTGGAGTGACCACCGCACAGTCATTTTAGAGTCAAAGTCCCGCCTTCACATTGAGGATAGCCCACCACATTGTGTTGTCTGACACTACCACCATGCCAAATGGAATAGATTTTGAACAGATCTAGCAACTCAAGTCTGGGTATCCATGAGGCGCTGTGGGCCATCAGCAGCAACAGAACTGTACTCATCCACAATCTATAACCTCATGGCCTGGCATATCCCCTACTCTACCATTACAACCAAGCCAGGGGATCAAACCTGGATCTATGAAGTGTGCAGGAGGGCATCCCAGGAGCAACACCAGGCATACCTAAAAATGAATGGTGCTGAACATTGTGCAATCATCAGTGAACATCCCCATTTCTGAACTTATGATAGAAGGAAGATCATTGGTGAAGCCGCTGAAGATTGTTGGGCCTAGGACACTACCCTGAGGAACTCCGACAGTGATGTCCTGGGCCTGAGATGATTGACCTCCAACAACCACAACCATCTTCTTTTATGCTAGGTATGACTCCAACCAGCAGAGAATTTTCCCCCTGATTCCCATTGACTCCAGTTTTGCTAGGGCTCCTTGATGCCACACTTGGTCAAATGCTGCCTTGATGTCAAGGGCGGTCACTCTCACCTCACCTCTGGCACCCAATTCTTTTGTCCATGTTTGAAACAAGACTGTAATGAGGTCAGGATCTGAGTGGCCCTGGCGGAACCCAAACTGGGCATCAATGAGCAGGTTATTGCTAAGCAAGTGCCATTTGATAGCACTGTTGATGACCCCTTCCATCACTTTACTGATGATCGAGAGTAGACTGATGGGGCGGTAATTGGCTGGGTTGGATTTGTCCTGTTGTTTATGTATAGGACATACCTGAGCAATTTTCCATATTGTGGGGTAGATGCCAATGTTGTAGCTGTACTGGAACAGTTTGGCTAGGGGCACGGCAAGTTCTGGAGCACAAGTCTTCAGTATTATTGCTGGAATGTTGCTAGGGTCCATAGCATTTGCAATATCCAGTGCCTTCAACCATTTCTTGATATCATGTGGAGTGAATTGAATCAGCTGAAGACTGGCATCTGTGATGCTGGGGATCTCAGGAGGAGACCGAAATAGATCATTCACCCGACACATCTGACTGAAGGTTGTTGGAAATGCAGCTGCTTTATCTTTTGCACTGACATGCTGGGCTTTGCCATCATTGAGGATGGGGTTATTTGTGGAGCCTCCTCCTCTGTGAGTTGTTTAATTGTCCACCACCATTCGCGACTGGATGTAGCAGTACTGCAGAGCTTAGATCTGATCCGTTGGTTGCAGAATCGCTTAGCTCTGTCTATCACATGCTGCTTTCACTGTTTGGCACGCAAGTAGATATGAGTTGTGGCTTCACCAGGCTGACGCCTCATTTTTTAGGTATGCCCAGTTTTAAGTTGCTAGAGCTGTTCAAAATCTAAAGGTAGCATGGTTTCAGTGCATGCAACAGAGTGGAGTATATCCTCAATGTGAAGAGGGAACTTCTTCCCCACAATTTAAGCTCGCAACTGATGCCTCTCCATATGGAATAGGTGCTGTGATCTCTCATGTGTTGGATAATGGTGAGGAGAGACTGATTGCTTTGTCTTCATGTGCCCTCAGTGCCAGTGAGTGAAATTACGCTTAGATAGAACATTAGAATATGAAGCATTGTCTTTAGTTTTTGAAGTAAGAAGATTTCATCAATACACTATGGTTGTAATTTCATAATCAAATCTGATCATAAGCCACTGATGCCTATATTGAATTGAAAGTCTCCAGTACCCACTTTAATGGTAGCTTGGATGCAGAGATGGGCTTTGATTTTGTCTGCTTATCTGTACAACATTGAATACAGACATGAAGGTCGTTGTAATGTCTAGATTACCCTCTCCATCAGAGGTAAAGCCCAACAGGGAAGATGCATTTTTCTTTTCACGCCTAGATGAGTTGAGCAGATGACATTGGTAGAACAACTCACAGGGACCTTGCGCTGGTAAGGAAATATCGCAAATGGGTGGCCAACATAGATACTGGATTTAGAAATCAAGCCATTTTATTTATACATAAGAATGAGTTGTCGTTTGATAAAGGTTGTGTTACATGGGGGGAGCCAGTGTTATAATTCCTGAAAGGAACAGATCACAGTTGCTATGTGATCAACACTTGGGGATGAGCTCAACAAAGGGTCCAGTGAACAGTTACCTTTTATAGCCAGGGTTAGATAAGGACATAGAGAACACAGTTAATCAGTGTTGCAGTAGAAAAGAAGCCACCAGCGGTACCTTTGCAACCTTGGACGGGATCTTCCAGCCCCTCCTCCATGGACTTTTGGCTGGCTCGGCACATCTGGCACAGCAGGATGCATCACGCCGGGACTGGAAAATCCTGGCCTATGGAAATGGCCAACTAGAGTGTAGCAGAGGCGGCACATAGATTTTGCAGAATTTGAAGGACAACAGCTATATGTTGTGATAGATGGCCATTCAAAGTAGGTATTTCTGATTAAATGAACAACAACTCCATAAATTCTCAATGTTTTCAGTAGTTTGTTTGCTGCTTATGACTTCCCAGGGGAAATTGTGTCTGATAACAGACCTCAGAAGTGTTCATAAAATTCGTGAGAATGAATGGGGTAAAATACACTAGAGACCCACTGCATCATCCTGCTTAAAATGGAGCAGCAGAACATACAGTAAAAATTGTTAAGCGTGTTCTTGTTAAACAAATGCTAGATACAAATTGGAAGAAACATCAGCTGTCATTACAAATTGTCGACTTTTTTTTTGTTTATTTACCATAACACAAATCACACTACTGCCTGCAGAACGCCAGATGAATTGTTTCTTAGAAGGCAGACTAGAGCAAGGTTTTTGTTGCTGAAGCCACATTCAGCACAGTCAGTAGAAGAGCAACAATCCAGGCAGAAAGAGAGTCTTGAGAGTAGAGGGAGGGAAAGAAGTCTGAAATTGAACCAGAAGGTTAAGATCATCAGAAGTGGCTGAAGTGGCTACCAGGAAGAGTCTTGAAATAACTCTAGAATATCCAGAAGGACCAAGGCAACAGATACATGGGAATACCACCAACTGGAAGTTCCCCGCCAATCCACATACCATCCTGACTTGGAAATATATCTCCATTCCTTCAGTGTCGCTGGTTCAAAATCCTGGAACTCCCCCCTAACAGCACTGTGGGTGTACCTACACCACATGGACTGCAGCGGTTCAAGAAGACAGTTCACCACAACCTTCTCAAGGGGAATTATGGATGGGCAATAAATGCTGGCATAGCCAGTGACGCCCACATCCCATGAGTGAATAAAAAAATACATGACCCTTGCACATATTTGGTCAAGATGTTTGGGAGTGAAAAGGTTAGGTTTGTTAATGTAGATTATGTTTTGCTTTCAAAGGTTGATAAAGAAGAAGGGTGTTGAGAAGAATCAGGTGAGCCTGATGAATTGGATAGTTGGGATATGAGTAGAATACCAATAGCTGCTCCAACATAAGCTGTGTCTGGAACCAGTGCAGATTCGAGTTAGAGTCAGACAGAACATGTCTGATGAAGCGGAAAGTTCAATAAAATGTCAAGGGCAAGATCAGTCTTTGTTGGAGAAAACTTCTCCTCAGACTCAGACCAAAATGGGTCAAGGTCCTTCCCCAAGTTCTGAAACAAGCAATGGCCCCAGCTCTGTTTATTGTGAGCATGTTGCTGCCATTCACCAATCTAAAGTAAAAAAAAAACCATGTTCACTGTTTTCAGTCCTTAAGCCATTTTTTTTAAATCCAAGCTTACCTTACCTTTATATTCTATGAGACTCAGCCAGAGTCTATTCTATCAGATTTAACCAGCATTTTCACTAAACGCATTCATGTTGACAATAACTATCGCATTCACATCATCAATCCTCTCCAATTTTCCTGATCAAGGAAGTTCTGTTGAACATATTGCAGAAATTCCATTCCCTCCTTCCCCTTTATTCTAATATTAACCTAATCAATTGCTGAATAATTAATGTCCCTTTTATCACCACGACACAGTTCTTACACTTCTCTGTGATCTCCCTGCAGCTTTGCTTCTCTAACTCTGTATCACTATTTGGGGGACTATAGAATATGCCCAATAGTCTGATCATAACTTTCTTGCTTCTCAACTCTAAACAAATAGATTCTGCCCTTGCCCCTTCAAGGAAATCCTTTCTTTTCAACACTACAATGGCGTCCATAATCAGTACTGCCATCCCACTTCCATTTTTTTTTACATTTCTATTTTTTTCTGAACCCTTTCTACCCTTGAATGTTAAGCACTCAGTCCTCACCATTTTTCAGCCATGTTTTTGTTATTGCCACTATATCATTTATCCAAATGGATTTTTACACTTGGAGCCCACCAGCCTTATTCACTGCAGTTTGTGCATTCTACATGCATTCTAAACTTTGTTTTGCAATCCTCGTAGTCTTTCTTAGTCTGCTTCTATCTACTACTATGGTATTACATCCTTCTCTAGTTCTATTCAACACTGTCACTCCTTTATACACAGCATCCCTCGTTCCTACTTCTTAATGCTTGTGCCTATTCCGTTGCCAATTTAATGGAAAACCCTTGCAACCACAGAAATGAACCTCCCCATGAGGGCATTGATCCCCAGTGTTGTTGAGGTGCAGCCTGTCTTTTGAACATGTGTCTCCTGCCCCAGGAGTCATCCCAAAGCCCCAAGAATCTGATGCCCACCCTCCTGCACCATGGGTAAAGCCACGCAGATTCTCCTTATCTTTCTCTTTCTATTCTCCCTAGCATGTGTAACTAGTTCAGAGATCACCATCCTTGAGACCCGAGCTCGGCTGCTCATTCATGATCGAAATTTAGTTTTAAAAGTATCTCTATTCCCTCTTTTAGAATCTATTTAGTACCTTGTTTAAACTGTTAATTTTAGCTTAATGACTGTTACCTCAGCTTTCAGGTCTCCCCGTCTTGTGCTCTCTCTCTGTCAGGCTGCGCCTTGTGTTTATTTTTAAATACAGAACAACACCTCCTCCCTCTTGCACCGAATTCCCTCACTCACCAAATTTCCCCAGTTTACTGTGCTGCAGAAGCAATCCTCTGTAGAACGGGGGCCCCATGCTACCTACACAAGGAGGTATTAGCACAGGTGACCAAAGGCTTGGTTAACCAAGCTTCAATAACTAATTCTGAAGCAAATTCAATAACTTTCCAGAAAGGTAAATTGGCTACATTGAAGGACAAAAAGAAAAAGTGGGAACGAATAGACGACAGTTCTTTTTAGAAAGGAGAGCCGGCAAAGGTAGAATGTAATTCTTGTTTTATTATCAATCTTTATATCTAAACGCAGTGGACAGTTTGATGCAATTCAAGTGAAGGTTGGATTGGGCGGGAAAAAATCAGGTCCCATGATTTTAGCTGATTTTTTATGGCCATGTGAGTGGCTCTGAAAAGAGCCTTTTGTGTTTCTGATCTTTCTCCGCTCCTTGTGCCTCTACCTCCTCTTCCCCGCCACCCGCTTACGCCCCACAGGCCTGCAGGTTGCCGGCCGCTTGGGGGCTTTTCTCGGCTTGGCCGCCGTCCCCTTTCGGGGGCTCTTGGCCGCCGCTTTCTTGGCCCGTTTGGCCGCCGCTCTCTTTGGGGCCGCTCTCTTGGCCGTCGGCGCTTTCCTCTTGGCCCCTCCTTTGGCGCCGTCCTCGCCCTCTCCTCCCTCCGGCCCCCCTTCCTCCTTCTCCGGCTGCTCCGGGTGGAGGGAGGCCGAGGAGGTGCCGGCCCCGCTCTCGGCCGGGGATCCCTTGTTGGCCGCGGTGCTGAGCGGCTGGTTGGGCCGGGCGCCGCCGCCGCCCTTCTCCAGCTCGTAGCCCGAGGCCGAGATGGTTTTCTTCAGGGCGCCCAGCTTGGCCGCCTGGCGCTCCTTGGTGGCGGCCACCGCCTCCAGGATCTGCTCGGCCACCGCCGCGCCGCCGCTTTTCTGCGGCCGGTAGGCAGTCTTCTTCTTGGCGGCCGGCAGCGCGGCGGCGGCCGAGGCGCCATCGGGAGGTGCGGGTACGGGGACATCCGTTTTGGCGGGGACGCTCTCGGCCATCCGACAAGATCCTAGTGAGTCCGCGGCCGTCGCGCTCCACATGTGGCCGGATCGCGGCGGCGACATTTTATATAAGGCGGGAAAGCGGACGCCATGGAGGCAATCATTTGCTCAGCTCCGCTCCTTGGTCAGGGCTCGGCACGAGGCCGCCGAGCTGGGGGTCCCGCCCACTGCCGCTAGGCCCCTTCCACTATCGCTAGGCCCTGCCCATCTGGACAAGGCCCCGCCCCCGGCCGGGTCCCCTTGCTGAGTTCCGCCCAATGTCCATCGGCCACGCCCCCTGGATACGGCACTCTGGTCTAGGCCCCGCCCCTACCCCGGGCCCCGCCCCCCCCTTGGTGAGGCTGCCGCACGGCTATCCGCCCATTGCCACTATGCCTTGTTCGCGCGATATAAGATCCCGCCCCCTTGTTTAGGCACCGCCCTCGGCCGGCACGGGTCAGTCGCGTTTGATCCCGCCCACTGCCGCTATGCCCCACCCTCTAAACTGGGCCCCGCCCCTAATCTCGGTCCCACCCCGTCGCTCGTTCAGCGCCCGGCCGCGAGGCCCCGCCCCAGCATTCAGGTCCCGCCCCCTGCTCTAGGTCCCGCCCGCGATCTAGTTTTCGCCCCATGACCTTGGCCCCACCCCCTGATCTAGGCCCCGCCTCCTCTTCCAGTCTCCGCCTCCTTCTTCAATTCCCGCCCCCTACTCTAATCCCCGCCCATTTTCACCCCGCCCACGAGCCAAAAATGTCTCAAAACCGATGCAACTTGACACCCGGTTAAGCTAAATCGAAGTTTGGTGAATCGCTAAACCGCGGAGGGCGGTTTCCTTTCTTTATAAACCAATTGCCGGATGCAAAGAATCAGAGAAAGTCTTGACTTTTATTTATGATACAGAATCAGATTTGCATTTAAATAGCCTCAGAAAGCCTCTCCCCCACCCACCCCTCCCCCGCAAAACGCCAATAGATTGGAATCAATGTTCCTATGTAGCAAAGCAACTTCCCTCCTTCGTTAAACATCCTTTTGTTTATTCTGGAGGTTGAATCCAGTGATCCGGAGATTATCGAAAAAACAGGGGAAGAAGGGATGGGGGAACGGACAGGCAGAATAAGCAAGGGATATCCTGAGGGATGAAGAGATGAATTTTTATAAGACAGCCTTTTATTGTGGCGGACGAGTTGGGGAAGAAACTCCAGAGTGTTGGGCCTATGCACGTTAAGACACAGCCATCAACGATGGGGCAAAAGGAATTGTGGAATGCATAAGAGGCCGTGTTTAGAGGAACGGTTGGATTGGAGGATGGTTGTAGAATTGGGGCAGAGATGAGGCCAACAATGGATTTACTTTCATTATAACTTTTACTTTTCCAAGTTCTGATGAAAGGTCCTTGACCTTTTCAATAACTTTAATTACTTTGGTTGCAGTCGTTTTGGTGATGCAGGAAAAAAAATAAGATCGAAAGGATTCAAGAACAGAATGAGTAATCTTTACGTCGGGATGTTATGAGTTATAGATATGAGCTCTTTATGTAACATCGACACCAAGGGTTAACATCTCTAAGTTATCCTGGAATCTTTGTAGTGTCTCCTTCCTAACAGTGAGTCTGGATAACCTTCAGTGATTTAGCCTTAGGGATTAGAATCCCGGTAAACCGATTTTATGGGGCTAGGGGATGAAGTGTCAACAACTCCAGCGATGAGGTGATTTGAGAGGAAACTGGACAGCGATGGAAATAGAAAAGCAGAATATTGCGGATGCTGGAGATTTGAAATATGAACAGAAAATGCTGGAGAGAGAAAAAGGTAATATTTCAGGTCGGTGAACTTTCATCACAACTGGAGGAAGTTAAATAAGTTTCCAGCAAGGGGTGGGTGGGACCAGGACAAAAGGAGGGTCTGTGGTAGGGTGGAAGACAGGAGAGATTGAATGACCGAAGAGTTAGTCCCCCAGGGTCAAAGGGAATGGAAGTGTGGCAAGAAATGGAACACAAATAAAAGATGTGGGATGGAAATAGCTCTGGCTGGAGATTATCTATAAGGATAACCTGTTTAGAACTCGTTTTGATGCCCATTATAGCCCTCCCAAAAGTTCGTGCGCTTACCAAGCAAGATTCATAAACTGTAACCGTCGTTCGCAAGGAAAACCTAAAATACGCAACCAGCCCAATTGATAGAATGAGAGCTAGCTGAGTGCTCATCTATATCAAATATGCAGTTATAAATCTGCTGCTACATCAATTGCAGGATGTTCTCGGACAAAGATAAGGAGGGAGGTGGAGTGGTCAAAACTTCAAAGTGATTGTAGACGGGAAAAACCACCAGAATGGAATTGGTGATAATCTGTATTTAAGGAAGCAATTGGTAGTTTTTCCCCCCTTCAGAGGACGGATGACATTAGTGTCAGATTTCACGTAATTTCAATTGTAAAATAATTTCTACATTGACAATGCACAAGGCCGCTAAGGAACAATTACTCTTATTCAGCTGCTGTCCCTGAGTTATAAAATCTTACTCAGCCTACAATCCCGTTCTGCCCAATAAACATCTAGACCCCTCTTGCGCATTACCTGGTTACACAGGTAATGTTTCATATGTTCCTCATTGAAACTTCCTTTCTAAATGTGAAATGAATGAATTGAAATGCTGATTTTGCTCCTTTGTAGATATTGTGACTCTGAAGAGCACCTTCTGTTTTAGAGTTTTAAATTGTCTTTCTCATTCCTTCAATTTACCAAGGTTATTTCCCAATGCAACTTTTCTGGAAGTAATCTTTTTTTTTTGCTCAATGCTGCAGTCGGTGGCTTTCTTGCCGAAATGTCTCCCTTTGGTCTTATGGATTTCCGTCTTGGATCGGTCTCCCAGCAGGTTCCCATCTGCTGTTGTTTCTGCCTCTGGTTCAATACGAAGAAGAAACCTTCACCCTGAGGGACTGGACTGGTTAATCTGCAGTCCTTTTTTTTTACTGTCAGGTCGGTGCTGGTGTTTCTCTTCTGTTGCTGCTGCTCGACAATAAGACCCCCCAAGAGTGGGTCTGAGCAGCTTGGACGTGGGTTCGAACGACTGACAATGCGCCATTGATGAAGTTTTGACTCCACTTTCAGCAACTCTTTTGTCAAGACATAATATAAATGCAACAGGCATCTCGAGCTCATGGTACAAGACGGACTCGATAGAAGCAACCCGGGTGGTGGGGGGGGGGGGCGGGTTTATGACCTCTGGCGTCGGCCAATCCCGTGCTTCGCCCATGTTGCAATGCGAGGCAAAATGTGTCAATTCCTCGATTCCCCGCCAAAACCTACAAATTCCCCCAATCCCCCCACAGACTCGAGCTCACATTAACTTGAATATTTCCCCTTGCAGAGCAAGTTCGTGGGAGCGAATGGGCGACTCCTGATTCCCCCCATGTTCTGCAACAGGAACATTTGCTGAGAAGGTGCAGCCAGTTTGAAAATCCACCCGCAAGGAAGGTTTCCCGCCATTACCCATCCCTGCTCCCGCCATTCACATCTAAAACATCTTCGAAACTATTCCCACCCCAACCTTCTTTATTCCGATCCAAAACTAATTACTCAACCGCGGCGCCAATTCAACCCTTTAAGGCTTCTTTTTGTGGCTCTGAAAAGAGCCTTTTTTTTTCTTTCAGGTTTTGGGATGTTTTAAGGATGGATGAGGATTTGTGTCCCTCAGGCTTTGCCCTGAATTTCCGAACAGGCTTGGCTGGTTTTCTCAGAGGCGGAAGTTTCCTCCGGGGTCGGCGCTTTGCTCCCTTCCTCCGGGGGTTTGGCCAGTTTCCTGGGCTTTGGCCGCTGGCGCCTGCCCTTCCCGGGGCTCCTGGCCGCCTTCCTCCCCTTGGGGCTTCTGGCTTTGCGGCTCCCCTTCGCCCCCCTCCTGCCGCCGGCCGCCCTCCTCATCTTCCTGGGGGCGACCCTCCTCCTCTTGGGCCTCTTGGCCGCGGCTTTCCGGCCCCTCCCCCGGCCCGAGGGCTTCATCCTCGGCTTCCTCTCCGCCCGGGTGGCCTCCTCCTTCTGCCCTTTGCTGCTGAGTTTGAAGGAGCCCGAGGCGCCGCTGCCCGAGGTCTGCACCAGGGAGCCTTTGCTGACCAGGCTCCGGACCGCCTGCTTGAGCCGCCACTTGTTGGCGGCCACGTCGTAGCCGCTGCCCGACAGCACCTTCTTGAGGGCGGCCAGCGAGAGGCCGCGACGCCCCTTCTTGCTGCCGGCCACCGCCTCCAGGATCCGCTCGGACACGGTGCCCGAGCCGCTCCGCTGGGCCGGCGGCTGAGGGGCCTTGGCCCTCCTCCCCTTCCTCCTGGCCGGCAGGGTATCGGCCATCACTGGGCTCGGCGGGTCTTCCCTCCTCTCCCTCCCTCTGCCGAGAAATGAAGAGTTTGCAGCGGCCGCCGCTATTTAACCGGGTCAGCCCGACGCTGCAGAGTCAAAGACCAACTCCGGGATCACAGACCAACTCCGGGATCACAGACCAACTCCGGGATCACAGACCAACTCCGGGATCACCCCCAGGCCGGGATCACAGACCAACTCTGGGATCACAGACCAACTCCGGGATCACAGACCAACTCCGGGATCACAGACCAACTCCGGGATCACCCCCAGGCCGGGATCACAGACCAACTCCGGGATCACAGACCAACTCCGGGATCACCCCCAGGCCGGGATCACAGACCAACTCCGGGATCACCCCCAGGCCGGGATCACAGACCAACTCCGGGATCACAGACCAGCTCCGGGATCGCAGACCAACTCCGGGATCACAGACCAACTCCGGGATCACAGACCAACTCCGGGATCACCCCCAGGCCGGGATCACAGACCAACTCCGGGATCACAGACCAACTCCAGGATCACAGACCAACTCCGGGATCACAGACCAACTCCGGGATCACCCCCAGGCCGGGATCACAGACCAACTCCGGGATCACCCCCAGGCCGGGATCACAGACCAACTCCGGGATCACAGACCAACTCCGGGATCACCCCCAGGCCGGGATCACAGACCAACTCTGGGATCACAGACCAACTCCGGGATCACAGACCAACTCCGGGATCACAGACCAACTCCGGGAGCACAGACCAACTCCGGGATCACAGACCAACTCCGGGATCACAGACCAACTCCGGGATCACCCCCAGGCCGGGATCACAGACCAACTCTGGGATCACAGACCAACTCCGGGATCACAGACCAACTCCGGGATCACAGACCAACTCCGGGAGCACAGACCAACTCCGGGATCACAGACCAACTCCGGGATCACCCCCAGGCGGGGATCACAGACCAACTCCGGAATCACAGACCAACTCCGGGATCACCCCCAGGCGGGGATCACAGACCAACTCCGGGATCACAGACCAACTCCGGGATCACAGACTAACTCCAGGATCACAGACCAACTCCGGGATCACAGACCAGCTCCGGGATCACAGACTAACTCCAGGATCACCTCCACATCAGGAGCAGAGACTAACTCCGGGATCATCTCCACATCAGGAGCAGAACTAACTCCCGGATCACCCCCACATCAGAACCTGGGAGAAAATCATCCTTTCAAATTGTTTTAAATAAAGAGACACATTACACCAGGAGATTCCGTCTTTCTTTTTAATCTTGCGCCAAATAGAGTGATTTTTTTTAAAAAAAGTTGAATTCAATAAAGTGTCTTTCATGACCACATGGCACCTTAATGCGTTTTACAGCCAGTATGTTGTTGGTGTAACCATTGTGTAATGTAGGAAACTCAGCAGCCAATTTGAGCACAGCAAGAGCACAATGTGAACATGCCCATAGAATCGGTTTTGTGTGTGTGAGATGTTGACTGAGGGATAAATATTGGTTAGGAAGCCAGGGATAAATCCGCTGCTTTTCTTCCAAATAGTGCCCTGGAATCTTTTACAACCACTTGAGAGGGCAGAATGGGGCCTCGGATTAATATGTCATCCGAAAGACGGCACCTCCGGCAGTGCAGCACTCCCTCCTCAACCTTCTTACTCGGAGGAAAGAGCCTTTCCAGTTAAATAATTTGGGTCAATTTCGACGAGTCTTATATCTGAATACAAGGCATCTGTTTTCAGAACCGTCAAGTTCTTTTCTTCCCTTTATTGCCATCAGCCCATAAGTTATTTTATCTCCTTTCTTTTGCTGATTTGGTGACCCATGTAGACGCCCAAGAAGGGGAAGCAGCAGCAGCAGAAGGTGCTCTGAAAAGTTGCAGCTAATTGCCACTGCCGTTTGCTGCTCTCGGGGTTTCTGCCGGACTCGAGTTAAAGGTTTGGGAATTGGCATATGTGGACCTTTTTTTCACTCCAGACGTCTCTCTGGACAGCTCGGCAGATTGAGAGGGGGGGTTGTTGCTCGTCTCAGGGCTGCCTTTGGTTTGAGAATTGGTGTCGGGGACATTCTCCCGCCTGTTTCTGAACTTCGGTGTGAGTTTACTTCGCTGCCAGAGGAGGAGAGGAGAAAGGAGGCGAAACTAGCAGCAAAAACTTGCCCTTAATTGCATCGCTCATAACGAACTGGGCAAAAGCACATCAACACAACCTGTGCATTGCAATGTATTGGTATATTTACCAGTGAAATGCAGGCATCGTCCCAGTCAATTGTGCAACCGATATGTTCATGTTAAACAAACGTATTAATGTTACTGTCTGTGAATATAAACCTAAGATCCAAAGTTTGCGATAACCCCGGGGGTCAAGGAACCAGCCATGTCGATAACCGTCCACAAAAAATTAAATAATTTTATACAACATGTACGAAAATAAAAAATCCAATATCTATCCCACATTAAAAGCGATATCTACCCTTTTCCCCTTCGCCGTTTACACGTTAATTGTCTCAGACTCCTGCCAAATAACGTCATGGTTTCGGTGACAGAAATTGTGAAACGAAAGGTGCATTTTAAAGGTATAACCGATTTCGTTTTTAAAGATACCCTCCAAATAAAACTGTAAATGCAGGGAAATCTCAGCAGTCCGCCCGCCCAGCATTTGAGAGAAAGGTGTCTCCAAAATGTTAATTAAAAAAACCCAAAGGCGCCTGTATTCAGGTTCAGCAGCACAATACATTTAAAGTAGCTATTGTCATGTTTTTAAAAGGTGGAAGATTGAATTTTTTTTTAAAAACACACACACACACACAAGAAGTGCTGGAAATACTCAGCAAGTCCGGTAGTTTCTGTGAGCGAGAAAGGGAGTTAAAAACGTTTCAGGTCAGGAATGGGGAGAAAGTTGGGTGAGTTGGTTTGAGGTTGATCCCCTGGTGAAAGGTCCCTGTGAAAAGTGGGAGTCGGGTATTCGGTGCTCATTCGCGTTTCCTTTTAATTTAAAGTTTAATTGGAGCGGGTGGACAAACTAAACCCCATTATATATATATATATATATATATACACCGCCCGGGAGGCGAGATGAGTGAATACTAACCCGCCCGGGACCCCCATAAAAGCAAAATGAATGTAAATAAATCAGCAATTGTGATCGATGGGGAAGGAGGGGGGGAAATCCTGTGACCCCTTCCGTGTGATCGCTCAAATCCTCCTTTGACGCTCTTTTAATCGGCGCCTTCAACCTTTTATCATCCAATAATCAAAAGAAATGTTCCCCCAAAGGGTGACTTGCTGACACAGAGACTTTTATTTCCTTTCCTCTCGCTTTTACAAATGGGCAAAAATCTAAATCTATTAATTTTCTTAACTTGAGCCAAATGGTTCCCCCGCCCAATCTTCGGAAGAAAATATTTGGCAGCTTTTTATGTGATCCAGCTCCCCTTCTGCTAAATTCGGTGGCTCTGAAAAGAGCCTTTGTGTTATTGTTTTAGTTTTTCTTTTCCACGGAGGGAGACGAAGTTTCATCCCTTTACCGACGGGCGTAATTTACCCTCTTGGGCCCGAACGGGGGATATTTCCTCGGGCGCCCCACCGACCGCTTGGGTTTGGAGCCGGCGGGCGGCCGCCGGCGGTGGATGTTGGCCCCGGCCGCCGTCTTCCTGCCGCCCCGGAGCGGCTTGTTCCTGCGGTAGGGCCGCGCCCGGCCTCCCCCGCCGCCGCCCCCTGCCTTGCCCCGGGCGGCTCCGGGCCGGCGGGCGGGTTTGAGCTTGCGGCGGGTCGGCGCCGCCTTCCTGGGCTTCCTGGCGGTCGCCCCCTTGCGCCGGGCGGCGGCGGCTCCTCCTCCTCGGGGTTTCTTGGCGGCGGCCGAGCTCTTGGCCTGCGACCCTTTCCTGGAAGCGGTCGGCGTGGCTTTGACGGGCGCCGACGTTTTCTTCTTGGGGGCCCCGCCGCCCGTCTCGTCTTTGAGCGGGGCCGTGCCGGCCGCCGCCGGGGGGAGGGTCGCCGCCGCCGCCGCAGCCACTCCTCCCCCTCCTCCTCCAAGGCCGGCGCCCAGGGCCGGCGTGTCGGCGCGGATCCGGGAGCGGTTGAAGCGGAAGGAGCCCGCGGCTCCCACCCCGGCCGTCTGCACCAGCGAGCCGTTCCGCACCAGCTGCTTGACCGTCTGGTTGACCCGCGTGTTGTTGCGGCACACGTCGTAGCCCTTGGCCGAAAGCGCCTTCTTGAGGGCGGCCAGCGAGATTCCCCGCCGCTCCTTGGTGGCCGCCGCCACCTGCAGGATGCGCTGGGTGACCGTGGGCCCCGTCTTCTTGCGGCGGGGCGAGGAGCGCGGCGGCGGCAGCTGCTGCTTCTTCTTCCGGGCGATCGCCTTCTCCACGCTCAACTCGCCGACGTCTTCCACTTTCTGGCTGTTGTCGGCCATGCTGGGCTGGCGGGAGAAAGAGAGAGAGAGCACAGGCGGTGCGAGGATGGGGTGCAGGGAGGCGGTGATGATGGCGGGAAAGGGGGGATTGGTTACAGCTCTTCCTGTTTCAGCCTCCACCAGCACAAGCGGCTGAAACTGAAGAGGCGGCGAGTCCAGGCAGCCGCTTATATAGGGCAAAGGCGGACGGAGTGGAGGAGACTTCCGCCCCTCACATCCCCCTCCCCCCCCCCCCCACAACCTTTCCCCCCGCCCCCTCCCCCTCCCCCAACCACCCACCCGCTTCCCTCTCCCTCCTCAAGTTTGTGTTTCTCCCATTCCCTCAAACGCCCCCTCCCCACTCCACCCGGAACCCCCGGACCCCCGGAGCCGCTCCGCCGCCTCCCCCCGGCCGCGAAGCCGCCTCGGGCGCCCCGCCTCGCCCCCCCGGCCCCCGGCGTCGCGGCGCCAGGGGCGCCCGGGCCCCCAAGTCGCCGGCGCCCTCCGGCGTTTTGCCCCTTCCTCCCGGGAAACGGGGGGCAATTCCCGGGGCGGGGCGGGAACTGGAGGTCCGGCCGGCCGGCAGGGTGGCCGGCGTCGGCTCTCCGGCAGGGAGCCGCGACCGTGCGGCTTGCGACGCTCGGAAATGGCTGGGTAAATGCGGCTGCAGTAACACAGGTCGTCGGGAAAGTGGGGCTGCACCGGGGCAAACTCCTGTAAGCCAATGGGATCACTTGACCAGGTCTATGCCTGGCCTGGGGGAACTGCTGTATCCAATAATGTGATGTAGCAATTTGAAGTGTGCCAATGTTGGACCTGGAACATGTTTTCTGATTTCCTGAGGTTGTGGGATATGGGAGCGGGGCCAAAAACTGGATACTTCCAAAAATGTCAGATCTATTTCCCTTGGATTGCTGTTTATGAACAGTTTTATTTTTGGAAAACAAGAAAACTTGAATTGATTTATTTTTTTCAGAAATGATCTGAGCTCTTTCTGTTATGAACACAAAGGTCGGTTCCACAAACCATGCCCCGCTCAGGGGCCTGTGCTGGGTTATAAGAGCTGTGCCAAATGCGCTTCCATCCATTGCTCGAACATGTGGCCACTGAGCAATGAGGGAATGTGAAAGATGTACAAGCCCGCATGCACCATGTTTAGACCTGGTCAGGGCGTAATTCTTTTCGAATGGAAAGCCAACTAGTCTGATTTGAATAAAAATAAAATACCCCCGATGCTGGAAATCTGAAATAAAAACAGAAAATGCTGGAAAAACTCAGCAGCTCTGAAGAAGGGTCAAACAGATTCGAAACGTTAACTGTTTCTCTCTCCACAGATTCTGTCATAGCTGCCGAGTTTTCCCAGCGTTTTCTGTTTTTATAGTCTGATTTGAAACTCAGCCTGGTCTCCAAGGAAGCTTTATACGGTAATGCATCACATTTCCATGTCATTGCATCACCAATTATTACGCGGTTTACGCCACCTGCTTTGTCAGCGAGCTTTTGCACGCCAGATGTTTGACCTTTCTCGACACGGCTTGTGGTTGGGAGTTTAAAGGCTATTTCCAATCTACCTAATAACATTTGAATGATGGGTGATGGTACAAAGTTATTAGGGGGATTCCTGACCAGAACTAATGATCTTAAATTAAATTATGAAGCTCCAGATGTAAAATAAATATTAAGTATGTAATTTGCGTTTCGTAATTTTCAAAATCCCATAAAATGTGCGAGAATACATTGAGGTTCCAGCAAACTGACCAAATAAAGAATGCGTGGAAATCGGGGGAGCTAATACGCTAGATATGAACGTCGGAATTAAATTAAATATTCCCTTTAGGACTTTTCAATGTTTGCTGGTCAACTGAGTCGGCTCATTTCCTACATTACAAGGGCGACTGCACTTCATTAAGAAAAAAAAAACACTTTAGCTGCAAAGCGCTTCTGGATGGCTTTAAGTCGTGAACGGCGCTGTATGAACTCAAGTTTTTTTTTTACATTTTCAATCGCAGTTATGGATGTTCTATTTCATATTCGCCGTCCACTCTAATTGATAATGGACCAATTCCTTCATAGGTCATTTCCAAAATGAACTGGGTCGATTGGTCCAGCATTTATTTCAGCACACACACGAAACACATTTATAGACAAGAGAAATCCCTTCACATTCCTTCAATCAATTTGCCACCGAAACGTAAGAACCTCAGGATTCGCCAATACTGTTGATGTGGTAAACATCATGATCAGATGAGATCGTACTGTGTTTATGGATTTAAATATTAATATATATATATATTTTTTTTTTAAATGGAATTAAACAGTCCGACCTGAATTACTTGACATAATACGGCAGGATTTTTCTAATGAGTCGAAAGATTTGTGTTCCCTGAAGTTTAACCGGTTTTTCCGCTTGCTGGCGGAGGAAATTCGCGGGCGGGCAACTTGCAGAAAGGGGAAAATCTCCGCCTTCTTGCCCAAAAACTTTTGTTTACGCTGGTTGAACTTATGCTAATAGATCTCTGTCCGCAAAGTTCTTGTTGCAGGGCAGACTGGGTCAACCACGGCGGGAAGACATCGAGGTGGGAGTTTGTCTCGGGCCGTGGCGCAAAACGGGCGTAGCGGGTCGTCCGTTTAAATGCAATGGAACTGAATAAAATCAGGGGCCCGGGGCGATTCGGACCGTTTTGCGTGAATTAAACTCAGAGATGAGATTTATTTTTTCCT
Organism: Cetorhinus maximus; assembly: GCF_964194155.1. Lineage (NCBI taxonomy): Eukaryota > Metazoa > Chordata > Chondrichthyes > Lamniformes > Cetorhinidae > Cetorhinus > Cetorhinus maximus. Next base: position 2,798,330 of record NC_135899.1, read on the forward strand.
CTCAGAGGGTTGTGCGACTTTGTTAACCCTCCGCCTCAGAAGGCGGTGGTGGCGGAGTCATTAATATTTTAATAATCTACCTGGAGGTAGATAGATACTTGTTAGTCAAGGGAATCAAAGGTTATCGGGGGGTAGGTGGGAATGTGGAATTTGAAACAGAAACAGATCAGCCATGATCTTATTGAATGGCAGAGCAGGCTTGAGGGATCGAATAGCCAACTTCTGCTCCAATTTCCTATCTTCGTCTATGCTCGTTTGTATGTAGCTGGGTCAGGTCCTGGGAAATAACCCGTTTGAGTCCAAGGTTGGCAAACATTCTTCCTGGCCGCACACCTGCAGCTCTTGACGTCCGGCCGGGGATTGTCCATCTGTGCAGAATGCCCAAGACCACTGCTCTATCGGCAGCCATGTCAAATCATTCGGCCTCAGCGACCAAATCTTAATCCCCGAAGGCAGTCAATGATGACGCTGTGGATTGAACTCTTCCAAATGGGGTTGCATTGATCTTGCCGAAGGCTCTGGCAGACAAATGCATTCCTCAACAGGCAGGGAATGGAAGATGACAGAGATTCCAGTTTTAGGACCTGGAATGCATTGCCTGGAAGACTGATTGAAGCAGATCCAATAGGCAATTGGGTCCCTACTTAAAAAGGAAAGACATTCGCACTTATGGGGGAGAGAGTACTTGGACTGCAGAAACTGATAGCTCTTTCGGGGCAGCTGGAAGAGATACGATGGGGGTCAATGCTCTTCTCCTGTGCTGTAGGATTAGTTGGCAGGAAGATGTTTATGTTGCGGCTCGGAGCCACTGGATAGAATGAGCTATTCAATCATAGAATCATTGAGATTTACAGCACGGAAGGAGGGCTTTCGGCCCATCGTGTCCGTGCCGGCTGACAAGCCCGGCCTAATGCCACTCTCCTCTTTGTCCTCAGCATATCCAAATGCTTTTTTAAATGTGATGAGGGTTTCTGGCTTTACTGCCATTTCAGGCTGTGAGTTCCAGATCCCCGTCACCACCCCCTCCAATCCGCTCTAAACTTCTTAGCTCCCACCTTAAAGGTATGCCACTTAGTTAGGGACCTCAAAACCAAAGGGAGGCTTTCCTGCCCACTTTATCGAGACTCCTCAGAATTTTGTATACACTTCAATTGGGTGTCCCCTAAACACTTTTAAGTTCAGCCTTTCACGGGATGTGGATGTCACTGGCAAGACCAGCATTTGTTGCCCATCCCTAATTGCCCTCGAACTGAATGGCTTGCTAGGCCATTTCAGAGGGCAGTTAGGAGTCAACCACATTGCTGTGGGTCTGGAGTCACATGTAGGCCAGACCAGACCAGGTAAGGACGGCAGATTTCCTTCTCTAAAGGACATTGTGACCCGCCGTCTCCCCAGCTTACTTCACCCGACACTCTTCCCAATTTCATCTAACCCTATGTGAATAACCTTTATTCTTTCCTCCCTTATATCTTTGTTTTGCTTCCCCTGAAAGGCATCTATACTATTCACCACAATCACACCATGTAGTAGCGAGTTCCACACTCTCACCTCTCTCCCTCTCTGGGTAAAGAAATTTCACCTGAATTTTCAATTGGATTTATTCGTGTCTGTCTTGTAACAACTGTCGGCCTGTACCTTCATTTCATCCCACCCCTCTTAGCTCCATATTATTTAATGCCTGCGCTAGCAAAAACCTATTGATCTCAGGGATAAAATGGTTAACTGAGTGAGAATCTACTGCATTTTGCGAGCAGGACAAGGTAGGGTGAGTCTTGATTTCCATGAGGAGGAAGGAGGGGAAAGGATGACAAACGAGGAATGGAGGAACAAGACAGGAGAAACGACCGCAGTCCAGGTTCAAGAAAATTGACAACATCAGCGGAGAGGGCGGCAACTTCGATGCTCGAGGAAGGGAATGGTAAAGCACTCCAAAAACATTCAATATTTCAATCCTGAAAAATAAAGTATGCCTCAGATAAGCACAGTTGGGAGGTTCTATGACAAAGTGGGTTGTTGATGGTTGTCAGAGAATGGCAGGAATGGGCCAAACTCTGCGTGAATCAATTGAAGAGAAAGACAGCCGCCCAACGATTGAGCGAAACCAATTTCTGGCCCCATTTTAACCTGACTCGTCTGGCTAGAACAAAGCGAGTTCCGTTGGAAGGCCGATTTTCACAGGCCCTGCTTTAACACACCAGGAGGGGACTGAGTTTTAAACTTATATGCCAACCCCCACCCCCCACCCACCCACCCACGGGCAGCAAAGGCAGCCTGTTTCACGCTCGGCCCCATATTCGTTTCCACTGGACAAGGTGTGAAATCGATGTGTCTGTTTCCGCTGCGCAGGTTAGGGTCACATTAATAGAACTGAGGGCGGAATTTCACGCCGGCGGGATTTTAGGATCCCACCAAAGTCAACGAACTTTAAAAAGAACTCTAGTACATTCCAGAGGCCAAAATCTATGTGCTAAATAGGATTTTTTTTAAAAGTAAGAATTGGAACCTGAAAGCTTTGCGGCAAATTTTCATGCTCCGGGAATTAGTAGACTGCATGGGGTAGAAATTCACCCATGGTTCGCCCGACACCCAGATCCAATGAAGTCAAAGGAGCTGATTATGGGGTGGGAAGTGTAACAGGCAGCGAGTGTAGTACTGTCCAATATCCAACTCCCTTTACTGGAGTTCAGAAGAACCGAGGGACGATCTTATTGAAACATATAAGTTCTTGAGGGGACTTGATAGTGTGTATACCTGGAGGATGTCTCAACTTTGGAGTGGGGGGAGACTAAAACTAGGGGGGAACGCAGCTTAAGAATAAGATGTCTCCCTCTTAAGACTGAGATGAGAGGAATTTTTTATCTCTCTCAAAGGGCCGTTAGTCTATGGAATTCTCTTCCCTAGAAAGCAGTGGAGGGTAAGACATTAAATTTATTCAAGGCTGAGTTGGACAGGTTTTTGATAGACGAGGAAGTCAAAGGTTATGGGGGGTGGGTGTGGGGGAATGGACAGGAAAGTGGAGTTGAGACCACAACCAGATCAGCCATGATTTTATTGAATGGCAGAGCAGGCTCGAAGGGCTGAATGACCTACTCCTGCTTCTAATTCATATGTTCCTGAGGCTTAGAGGAATTGCAGTAGTTCCTTTTTTATTCATTGTTGGGATGTGGGCCTCGCCAGCATTTATTGCCCATCCCTAATTACCCTTGAGAAGGTGGTGGTGAGCTGCCTTCTTGAACCGTTGCAGTCCATGTAGCATAGGCTGTTAATGCTGTTAGGGAGAGAGTTCCAGGATTTTGACCCAGTGACAGTGAAGGAACGGTGATATATTTGCAAGTCAGGATGGTGAGTGACTTGGAGGGGAACTTCAAGGTGGTGGTGTTCCCATGTGCTCTTGCCCTTCTAGATGGTAGTTGTCGTGGGTTTGGAAGGTGCTGTCAAAGGACCCCTGGTGAATGTCTGCAGTGCATCTTGGAGGTGGCATACACTGCTGCTACTGTGCATCGGTGGTGGAGGGAGTGAGTGGATGTGGTGCCAATCAAGCAGAAGCGAATGTGTGAGCACATTGGAGTGAGCACTGCCACAATGTGTAGACGGAGAATGGGTGCTGCAGCTCTTAAAGGGTCACTGCGCCTAAAGTGCTCATTTTTCACGTTCCCTGCTTTGTCCTGGATGGCATCAAGTGACTTGAATTAAGAAGGGTTCCAGGGAGGTAGAATTTCAAACAGGTGCTGGCTGAGATGGTGTCGGCTTCTCACGATCACACTCGCCCTCTTCACTTAATTACCGTTCTCAGCCATCGGAACGTCGTGTCAAAAACCAAGAGCCAGAGGGAAATAAAAAGGACCTTTGCACCAAACTTCAGTAAATCTTAAAAGCCAGCGTGTGTTAGAAAAAAAAAAGAGCTACGTTGACCAACAGCAGTAACCAAAATCGACATGCTAGATGGGGTTTTATTTTTAAAAGTAACAATTCAAAACCTGAAAACTTTGTGGCAAATCTTCATGTTCCTGGAACTATTAGGCTGCATGGGGTAGAAATTCATCCAGTGGTATCACATGGTTCGCCTGTTGGAGTTCCTGTCCGATATCCAGATCCAATAGAGTCAAACGAACTGAATATGGGGTGGGAAGTGTAACAGGCAGCAAGTGTAGTACTATCCAATATCATTTTTTACCTCCTTGGGTGGAAGGGATACAATGAAAATTGCTTTAAGCAGGACTGCACGCCCGTAACTGAGTACAGTAAAAACTTCAAGAAACCCTTATGTTGATGTCCCTAACAAGGGCCAAAAATTAAGCAGAAACAGAGCGAAATAAAAATGAGTTGCACTTGCATTTGTATGGACTCCAACGCTAAGGAGTAGTAATCTAAATTTGCTGGATTCGGCAGGGTCGCTTCATATATTCCGAATATGTCAGCACATTGGAGTGAGCACTGCCGCAATGTGTAGGAAAATGGTGCTGCAGCCCTTAAAGGACCGCTGCGCCTAAAGTACTGATTTTTCGCTTTCACTGTTGTGGCCACTGGGCCTGATGGAGCTGGTGGAACTACAATCTTCACTGAACAAAGCCTGGGTGAGTGTTAGAAAGTTAAACCGAAGGAAATGTGGCCCCCCAAACTGAACCATTCTGCAGCTAGTATTGCAGAAATTGCAAAACAAAGTCCTGAAAAAATTCAGCAGCATCTGTGGAGAGGGAAAGAGAGTCAATGTTTCGAATCCAATATGACTCTTTCTCTTCTCACAGAATCTGCCAGATCTGCTGAGTTTTTCTAGCGCTTATTGTTTTTACTGCAGTTTTCCAGCCTCCGCAGTATTTTGTTTTTTATTAAGCCAGTGTTGCAGAAGCTGGTTATCCGTGTAAATGCAGACTACCTGGGTAGAAAGAGGATGAAGTTCCCTTCAATGGCGAAGCGTGCCAAGTTAGGGTAGATTGAAGGGCACACACTTAAATGGAAATACTGCATATACCATGCATGCCAACAATGAGCCCGCATTGTGCTGCTACAACAGGAATGTAGCTCAAAAGCACATGCCTGCTCATCACCTCATTACCATGGCTGTAAAACTATTTACAAAGGTTTGGAAACAGAAGCCGTGTTTTTTGTTGGGGTTCATCCCAAGAGCTCAATAACGCAGGACTCTGTGCTCTACGGGTTGTTCCCAGTGTCACACACCAAGGCAACTGTTTGTTTTTGAACAGGGTTCGGGTAGTCAAATTACTTTTGTCCCTTTTCCCAAACTTTGAAATGATTTGTAGTGATAACCCTTATTGGTGACTGTGGTTATATGTTATTCAGTATAAATAATAGCTGACACATGTTAATGTCTGAGCAGTAGTAATATCAAAGTGCAGCAGTATTACCATTACACTCCTGGGTATAAGCATGGTCTCCGCATAAACACTCCCTGGTCTGCTCCAGATGTCATGGCGCCAATCAATGCAAAATGTAAAAGCTCTACAAATCTCTGTGCTCAGGGAACCCCTTATTGCACTTTTTTTTAACATAAGAAAGTCTATGGAGACTGATTTGATCCATCTTTGCCTAGCCTTCATTTGAGCAGACCAAATACAAAACCTGTCATTGAAACATCTGTGCCCATTCAAGCCATGTCAAGCTTTCAAACAATTGGCTCCCCACGCTCCATCCCTGGCACAGGGATTCAGCATTCCCATGGCAAGCAGTGAATTCATGGTGACCTTGGCATCCAGGTGTCTTGTCTCGAATTCAAGGCATTATTGTTTTGTCCATCCTCTCGGAACTGTTGATCTACCTGTTCCCACATAGCAAGTCCCAGTTCTGTTGATTTCTGCTGAGTTTTGCTCCCTTCTTACATCTTTCAGATCAATGCAACATTTGCTCAATGAAGGCCCAAAGTACAATTTCCCATTTTGTCACCTGTCAATCGTCCTTACCCAAAGGATGATCACAACAGGAATAAAGTGTAACAATAAAATTAAACATAAATGTACAGCCAGTCACACCATATAATTTAGTGTTTGTTAATTTGCAAGAAAACTCGAAGTATGGGTCACCCAAGATACTTACACAAACATCAACTGCTGCTGAAAAATATCAACTCAGTGAAAGGCACTCTTTGGTCTGCCTGAAATGTGTAAGTCTTCCAGCACAAAGAACTGTTCTTGAACAAGTGTTGCAGACTGGCACATTCCAAGATCCAGGACAACATGCTGAGGGGCACACTAAAGTTTGGGGCAAAGGCTCAATGGGGAAAAAGAACACTGCACAAAGCTCTCCCCCCATAGTACGCCAAAGGGCTGAAACCCATGTAAAACCACCTGGGCTGTACAAGTATAGTGAGGCACCTCAGAATGCCACATAATATATTGAAATAAGTTAAACAATATTGCACTTTATGCAATGTCAAAAATTCATCTCTTATGTCATGTACTTCTACAAATTTTATCAATAAAGTTCATGTTTGTGAAACAGTAGCTGCAGCTTGTTGGTTACTATAGGAAAGGTTTTCTTCAATATACAGAATGATACATACTATGTTACCTACTGTCTATGAATCGTCCAGTTACCTGAATACACTGTTATTGTCCTTCCACTAAAGACAAAATATAAGCTGGATAAGAGGGAACTGCACGTTAGGTCCAAATTTCAAAACCATCCATTTGATCTTAAGTTAAAAAATGATTGGGAGATGATAGAGGACCTATGTCAAACTGCTCACTGTGAGGTGTTCAACCACCAAATTATTTGGGTAGGTTCAACAAAGGGAGAGTTGGTGTCTTCATTGCAGCCAATTAATGTAGATGTATTCTTCTACGCCTTCTGAACAATCTTTCATACTCCATGAGTCACATGCAAGCCTATCTAACCCACGTAGTAAATGATTGTGCACAGTGTCGGAATGTACTGTTAACTGTCTGTTTGTGCACGTGCACAGCTATTTGCTGCATTCTACCTGTTACAGCTGATTTACCTCTTTGTGTAGGGGATGAACTAGTGGAAGCATCTGTCTCTGGGGTTGGGCAGGAGGCAGTGGACTATCACATGATCTCTTTGTCAAGAATCCTTCAGCACACATGATCCAGCACAGAAATATCAGGACAGTTTTCTGGCCCTGTGGTTCATTTGGATAGCAGGGGAGAAAGCTTGTCCTTTAATAAGCTCATTTTCCAACAACTAATTTCAATATGACTGGTGCTCAGACACAGCCGTATGATTCCTTAATCACTATGTTAGGGGGTTGATGCTTAGATGTATTCTCAGAGCTTTTAAATACCTCCGCTTTTGAAAGGAGAAAGAAGACTTCCACCTTGCACTACCTCAGGACATCCCAAAGCATTTTACAGCCAATGCAGTAATGCACTTTTGAAGGGCAGTCACTGTTATAATGTAGATAATAGAGCAGCCAATTTATGTAAGTAAACTCCCACAAACAGCAACGTGACAACGGCTCCAAACTCTGCTTAACTGATGTTGGTTGAAGGGTAAATAAATATTGACCGGAATGCTCGTGAGAACTTCAATGCTCACCTTCAAAATAACGCAATGGGATCTTTGATGCCTACCTGAAGGAAGCAGTCAGGTTTAACATCTATAGGCCCTTTAAAAAGCTGTAACCGAACTCCAATGGTGATGCAATGATATATTGAACACAAGAATGCTTGGTCTGAATCTATCCCTTTCTGACTAATAGCCTGCAGCTTGAAAGAAATCAGCAGAAACACTTTTGTAAGGTTACATCATGAACTGAGAAAACCTGTACACTTCATTGTTTATTTTTTAAACAGATGCCATGGTGCTAAGATATAATTATGCTTCACAAAAAGAAAATTACATATTTAGAATTGTACTTTTCACATTTCAAGATGTCCCAAAGCACCTTGCAGTCACTGAATTATTTTTAAAAATGTAGTCACTGTTGTAGGAAAATTTGCCAGTCAAAGTACCCTCAGCAAAGTCCTATAAGCAACAATCTAATCCATGCCCAGATCATCTATTTCAGTGAGGGTTGCAGAGGGAAAATTGATAGGCAGAACACTGGGAGGTGTGGACTACTCTTCATGGAATAGTAGCTTAGGATAATTTATCCATTCCCAAGACAGGGCCTCAGTTTAATGCTTCATCTGAAAGGTAACACCACCTCAGCCTGAAGTGATGCTTGCATCCACAACCTCCTGACTCAGATCTCAAAGTGTCTCCACTGACACCTAAGTTTTATAAACAGAAGCAACTTATGAGCATTTCCCTATTATTCAGAGCTCACTGTGGATAATGGTGATGTTCAAATTGTAGAATAAGAGGTATTAAACTGAACTGATCTGAGCTGGATGATCAATATTAAGGGGAGATGGTGGCGTTATGGTAATGTCACTGGGCTAGTAATCCAGAGGCCCAGGCTAATGCTCTGGGGACAAGGATTCAAATCCCACCACAGCAGCTGGTGGAATTTGAATTCAAGTTACAACCTGGAATATAAAGCTAGTCTCAGCAATGTGACCATGAAACCATTGTCGATTGTTGTAAAAACCCACCTGGTTCTCTAATGTCCTTCAGGGAAGGAAATCTGCTGCTCTGACCTGGTCTGGCCTACAGGTGACTCCAGACCCACAGCAATGTGGTTGATTCTTAACTGCCCTCTGAAATGGTGTGGTGAGCCAAGGGCAATTAGTGCTGGGCAACAAATGCTGGCCTTGCCAGTGACACCCACATCCCATGAAGGGATAAAAGAAAAAATTAGGGAAGTATATCATGACATTTTCAGAACTTGAAACTGCATGATTTAACATTTCTAATCGGCTCACCCAAGAACACATTCAAGGTTTTTGCTTTTTGATGTATTTAATTTATTTTAATCAAATAGAAAATCTTAAGACATGGGAATCACATTTTCTAAATTTTTATTTTGATAGTAAAACAGTAAAAAGTTTTGAAGAGTAGATGAAAATCACTGGATATCATTTGTTCAAAATCTCTGACTGTAATGGCACAACCTGAAGACGAGGCTCAACTGTGTTCATGTGTCGGGGTTTTAACGACACATTTTAAAGTTCAGCACTAGAATGAGAAGGCATAGTTCTGGGATAAGATTGCCGTCTTCCTTCCATATGGATTGGTGTGCTCCTGGAGAGCAAGGTGCGAGGAATCGTGCTGGCAGAGGAACAAAGTTTGACAATTTTTAACAATTAATTTACAGGATATGGTTGTTGCTAACTAGGCTAGCATTTATTATTAACCCCTAATTGCCCTTGAGAAGGTGGTGCTGATCTGCCTTCTTGAACCACTGCAGTCCATGTGGTGTAGGTACACCCACAGTGCCGTTAGGGAGGAACTTCCAGGATTTTGCCCCAGCGACAATGACTAGTTGGCCAAGGTCGCATTTTGGACGTGTTGTCAAAGGAGTCTTGGTGAATTCCTGCAGTGCATCTTATAAATGGTACACACTGCTGCTACTGTGCACCGGTGGTGGAGGGAGCGAATGTATGTGGATGGGGTGCCAATCAAGCAGGGCTGCTTTGTCCTGGATCGTGTTGAGCTTCTTGAGTGTTGTGGGAGCTGCACTCATCCAGGTAAGTGGGGAGTATTCCATCACATTCCTGACTTGTGTCTTGTAGATGGTGGACAGGCTTTGGGGAGACAGGAGGTGAGTTACTCACCACAGGATTCCCAGCCTCTGACCTGCTCTTGTAGCCACAGTATTTATATGGCTGATCCAGTTCAGTTTCTGGTCAATGGTAACCCCCAGGATGTTGGCTTGCCGCTTTGGGCCGGCTGGAACGGGCTGCTGAGCGAGAATGGCAATCGGGCTTTGTGGCCGGCCAGTGGTTTGGAGGTTGCTGGCCGAGGTGGGGTTCGGAGACGGGGCAGACGGATGGTGCAGGGCGCCCGGGTAGGGAATGAAACGGATCCCTCGAAATGTCAGAGAGAAACACGCACAAGGGCAGGGGGCGGGGCCAAAGGGGCGGCGGCGGCGGCTGCGGCTGCGCGGCGGTTTGTCTCGCCCGCGTCCTCCTTACACCTATATAAATAGCTGCTGCCGCCCCGCGGGCTCATTGTTGCGACGCTGCCGCCTGTTGATGGCTGAGGTTGTTGTACCTGATCAGGTGGACGTGCCACCTCCGCCGCCCATGATGGTGACGACGGCGACGCCGCCGGCCGTTGCCGCTGGCAGCGCCTACACCCTCCTCGCACCCTCCATTCCCGCGCCTGTCGACCCAGCTTCCCCGGTGCCGCCGCCGCCCCTCCCCACTGCCGCCGTCGCCAAGAAGAAGAACACTTACCGTCCGCAGAAAGCGGCCACCGTCGGCACGGTGGCCGAGCACATCCTGGAAGCCGTGGCCGCCACCAAGGAACGCCGGGCCCCCGCCGCCCTGGCCGCCAGGCAGAAAAACGTCTCGGCCGCCGCTTACGACGTGGAGGGGGCCGGCGTCCCGCCCGTGCACCCGACCGTCAAGGCGCCCACCAGCAAAGGGCCGTCGACGCTAGGCGAAGGCGGCCCGGCTCCTCTCCAAAGCGGCACCGCGCCAGAGGCGGAGGGAGGGATGCAGAAGAAACCCGGAAGTAGAAAAAGGTCTCCTCCGAGGGCGACATCGGCGGCCAGAAAGCCGCATAAAAACTCCAAGGGGCTGAAAACGCTCAGACGGTCGGCGACCAAGCCGAAAAAAGCCCCCAAGCGGCCGGCAACGTGCAGGCCTGTGGGGCGTAAGCGGGTGGCGGGGAAGAGGAGGTAGAGGCACAAACAAGGAGCGGAGAGAAAGATGTGAAACATAAAAGGCTCTTTTCAGAACCACTTACATTTCCATAAAAGAATTGGCTAAAAGTTCTCGATCTCAGCTGGAGCGGAGTTTGTGAAATGGATTTAGTTATTTATGAAATTTCCGTCACTGCCTTTGTGACGCAATTTAAACATTTACCTGTAGTGCCGAAGACTTACTTTTAAATGGGTCACAAAACAAAATAAATGTAAGCTGATGCTCCTTACTTTGCTGCAGATCTTGTGCTGATTTTGTTACCCCCGGGGCGAGCTGACGCCTCGTTCACAGTCGGCCTGTCGGGTACAGGGGCCACAAATGATGGGTTAAAAAAAAACCTAAACAAGAGACATTTTGTTCCTCACACTGATCTTGAATTGATAAACACACAAATGCATAGGGTAGATAAGCAAAATACTACAATGACTCAGTTCCAATGAAAGGTCAGCACCTGAAACATTAAATCTTTCTAACTGATATTGTCAGACCCGCTCAGCAATTCCAGCAATTTCCGTTAGCATTGCTGACTTCATTTAAAATGCACGTAAACTTAAGGATTTAAGAAGCATTCACTATGTAGTGGCTTAAAATTAAGAGATAATGCTCGAAATTCACAGCTGATAAGACAAGATTAAACCTGTGCTGAACCCATAAGGAGGTTTCGAGGCGCTTTCTGTGAAAAATCTTCCATGGGCGTCGCTTCTAAAGATGAGAAACAACATTTTAACAAAACAAGGAGTGTGAGGTCATACATTTAGGGAGGTCAAACACTTACAGGGATTACACAATAAATGGGAATATTCTAAGAGGGGTAGGTGAAGTGAGAGATCATGGCATACAAGTACACAGGTCCCTGAAGGCAGCAGTTCAAGTAGACAAGGTTGTAAAGAAGGATATGGAATGCTCTCCTTCATTGGCAGAGGTATAGAATATAACAGTAAGGATGTAATGTTGGAATTGTATAAAACACTGGTGAGGCCACAACTGGAGTATTGTGTGCAGTTCTGGTCACCACATTACAGGAAGGACGTAATAGCTCTGGAGAGAGTACAGAGGAGATTTACAAGAATGTTGCCAGTGTTAGAAAAGTGTAGCTACGAGGAGAGATTGGATAGGTTGCGGTTATTTTCCTTAGAAAAAAGAAGGCTGAGAGGTGACTTGATTGAGGTGTTCAAAATTATGAGGGGAATAGATAGAGTGGACAGGATAAAATTGTTTCCCTTGATGGAGAATTCTAGAACCAGGGGTCATAGATTCAAGATAAGTGGCTGAAGGTGTAGCGGGGACATGAGGAAAAACTTTTTTACGCAGAGGGTAGTGGGTGTCTGGAATTTGCTGCCCAAGTTGGTGGTAGAGGCAGAAACTCTAAACTCTTTTAAAAAGTACCTGGATCTGCACCTTAAGTGCTGTAAGCTGCAGGGCTATGGGCCGGCTGCAGGAAGGTGGGATTAGAAAGGGCACCTGGGTGTCCTCAGGCTGGCATGAAAAAATGGGCCGAATGGCCTCCTTCTGTGCTGTAACTTTTCTATGGTTCTAACAGAGGGGGACTTTGTGGGAGGGGGGAGGTCAAAGGTCACCTACCTCACGCTCTGCTGCCCGAGCTTTGCGGAACTGTAGGAACAAACCACCCGACCCGCCCTTCTGATTGGCCCAGGCCGCCGAGCGAGGCATAACAACCTGTAACGGGATTGGCTAAAAGCGGAACATTGGCCAATAGGAAAATCCATCACTCCAATTCCTCATTAGCATAGGGTCCCTATATATATGAGGCGGACGCCGCACCTTTCATGTGACTTGTGTTGGTCCGAGTTGAGTGCAATGCCTGACTTGGCGGCTGCGACGAAGGGCGGTGCGTCCCGCAAGGCGTCGAAACAGTCGCTGATTAAAGTCACCAAGAAGCCGCCCAAGAAGCGAAGAAAATCTCGCAAGCAGAGCTATTCCATCTACGTGTACAGGGTGCTGACCCAGGTCCACCCTTCCACCAGGATCTCGTCCAAGGCCATGAGCGTCATGAATTCCTTCGTTGTCGACATTTTCGAGCGCATCGCTTCCGAGGCGTCGCACCTCATCCACTACAACAAGCGCCGCACCATTTCGGCCCGGGAGATCCAGAGCGCCGTCCGCCTCATGCTGCCGGGGGAACTGGCCAAACACGCCGTCTCCGAAGGCACCAAAGCGGTCACCAAGTACACCAACTCCGTTTAGGAAGACGATTCTAAAGATTATGAAAAAACAAAATAACAACGGCTCTTTTAAGAGCCAGATACATAAACAAAGGGGCTAAATTCAAACAAGCTGTCGGCGCTAAACACACAGTTGTACAAGTTCAATCGGCCGTAGTTTCAAGTGACAAGTTCAACACACAAGTCGGGGCCCAAAAGGCCGATGCTGGTGTAGACGCACCGCAGTCGCCTCTTTCCATCAATATAATACCCCTTGCTCATTTGTTCGTCTAGGTGCACCTTAAATTTCACCTGCGAGGTGTCAGGTGTGGCTCAGTCCATAGCACCCTCGCCTTTGAATCAGAAGGTTGTGGGTTCATGTCCCGGAAACCAAGAACTGTGATTGTACTCGAAAGAGTTGCAATCTGTGACTGTAGGTAACTCGGAAGAGTTTTTTTTTAAAAACTTCACCTGCATCTATATCTGCCTAAAGTGGGACTGGCTTCCAGGTTAAAACAAATAATCGTTTCCCCGAGGGCCATGTCACAACTTATGATGTCCCCGCTGTTACAATATTAGCCACTCCACCTTTAAAGCGTTTTAAAATCAACTGCTTTCTACATTAAAACCGCAGGAGAAGTCGCCGTTTCGGCTATTTCACAGATCTATCCGCTTAATCCCTCGGTCGTGATTTTTTTCTTTTGCCCCTTTTCAAGCAGATATCCGAATAGAAAGTCACGATTACATTTGTATCCACAAATTTGTACCAAACAGTTCATTCCGGATCATTTAAAAAAAAAATACCAAACTCCTGTCAGTTTCCCCTTCGCCAATTAACTTAAAATCCGTCTGGAGAATGTTGTTTCCTCCCTCCTGTGAAGTTACATCAGGTGACGAATGTTAAAAGGGCGAACGAGATGCTCATTTGTGCGACTTAACCCTTGGTTCAAATCCACAGTGAAATTCTGGTCCTGGTAACCAGCTAACATGGGGAAGCTGAATTTGCCTCTAAACCCGGCTCCCGAATTTTGTCACCGTTGTTTGAAAAAAGGCCAAGTCCTTCCAGGCCGCAATGTTAAGGCTTTATTTCTCACATAAGAACGACTGGAGTCAAATTAAAGCTCTTTTTTTTTAAAGCCAGCATTTTTAATTAATCGACCATTCTTGATGCCAACAAAAACTGCTCTGGTGGGTTCTGTTTGTGTGAAACGCTGAAAAACCGGCTTAACCCCGTTGCCTGCCTTTGAGCCTTTGGAGACCTTGTCACCCAAGACTAGAGATACCATAGAGAACCTGTTTTGAGTGTAATGATGGTCAAAATAGGTAATTGTACAACCATTTGGTTGCATTGATTAGTGACTGGGTTAATGCAATAATACGCTCAGCAAATACAACATTGAAGTGACTGACCGAACAAGGCACTGTCTCAATCACCTGAGCTAACTGAGAAATTCCAGATTGTATTGATGAAGTGAATGTTTTCACATACTTTTGAAGAACTGTACTGCTGCCTGCCACTCGGAGAGGGGAATTGCGACAATTTGCGGAATTTGCATCAAAGTAATACTGAGTGAATATTAGGAATCGAGGAAGTTGCAGGTTGACAGAGTATGTGTGAGGCACGGAGTGCTATCTTTGTTACCCTGTTTTGGAAAAACAGGAGAAACGAGACTACACACAATAGTCGCAAAGGGTATAATTACAAGGAGGGATTAACACAAACAACCTGTCCGAAGAAGAGTCATGTTGGACTCCAAGCTCTAACTCAGTTTCTCTCTCTCCACAGATGCTGCCAGACCGGCTGCGTTTGTCCAGCACTTTCTGTTCTTATTACACAAACTAGGGTTGTATTCATTCCCTGGGTTTTGGAAGGTTAAGCCTGAATTGATCAAAGCTTTCAAAATATTATGGGGATCAAATAAGGTAGACTGGGAGAAGCTATTTCTGCTAATTGCGGAGTGAAACGTAAAGGGAGGTTTTTCAGGAGTGAAACTGACAAGCAGAAGTTCGTAGAAGCTTGGAACTCTATTTCACAAACGGGAATTGATAATGCATCAATTGTTAATTTCAAAACTGAGATTGATAAGGCTTTTGTCAACCAATGGGCAAAGGTTGCAGGTCAACCATGTTTTCAGTGAATTTAAGAACAGGCCCCAGGAGCTAAATGTCCTCCTGCTCTTGCGTTTCTAGGAGCCATCGAGTACAAAAGCAATAAAGTTATGATAAACCTGTATAAAACACTGGTTCGGCCTCAGCTGGAGTATTGCATCCAGTTCTAGGCACAAAACTTTAGGAAGGATGTGAAGGCATTGGAGAGAATGCAGAAAAGATTCATGAGAACAATTCAGGAATGAGGAACTTCAGTTACGTGGATACATTGGAGAAGTTGGGACTGTTCTCCTTGGAGAAGAAAATGTTTCTTGGAGAATTGTTGGACATGTTCAAAATCATGAGGGGTCTAGGCTGAGTAAATAGTGAGAAACTGTCCCCATTGGTGGAATACTCCAGATGCAGAGAGCACCAATTTAAGCTGATTGGCAAAAGAAGACATAAGGAAAAATGAATTACGCAGCAACTGCTTAGGGTCCGGAATGCAGTGCCTGAGAGTGCTGGGGGCAGATTCAGTTAAGGTTTACAAAAAAGAATTGGATAATTCTCAGAAGAGAAAACATTGGCAGGGTTAAGGGGAGTGAGGCTAGGTGAGTTGTTCTTGGAGAGAGCCAGAGCAGTCATGATGGGCCAAGTGACCTCTTTATGTTGATTCCATGATGGTAGGTGGATGCATCCAATCAGTAATAAAAACTAAATAAATAACAAATTGAAACAAAAAGTGATTGCATTGTTGCCTCCCCACTGTTTGTACTATTAATTATTAAAGTCATTAGTGGCCTTTCAATACGTAACTATTGTATATATATCATGTATATCATATTTGGGGGTAGTGTATTGAGATGGATAGAAAGCTGGTTGGCAGACAGGAAATAAAGAGTAGGAATAAACGGGTCTTTTTCTGAATGACAGGCAGTGACTAGTGGGGTACTGCAGGGATCGGTGCTGGGATTCCAGTTATTCACAATATATATTCATGATTTAGATGGAACTAAATGTAATATCTCCAAATTTGCAGATGACACAAAGGTGGGTGGGAGGGTGAGCTGTGAGGAGGATGCAGAGATGCTTCAGTGTGATTTGGACAAGCTGAGTGAGTGGGCAAATGCATGGCAATTGCAGTATAATGTGAATAACTGTGAGGTTATCCACTTTGATAGCAAAAACAGGAAAGCGGATTATTATCTGAATGGCTATAAATTGAGAGAGGGGAATGTGCAACGAGACCTGGATGTCCTTGTACACCAGTCGCTGAAGGTAAGTATGCAGGTGCAGCAGGCGGTAAAGAAGGCAAATGGTATGTTGGCCTTCATAGCCAGAGGATTCGAGTACAGGAGCAGGGATGTCTTGCTGCAATTATACAGGGCCTTGGTGAGACCACACGGAATATTGTGCGCAGTTTTGGTCTGCTTATCTGAGGAAGGATGTTCTTGCTATAGAGGGAGTGCAGCGAAGGATTACCAGGCTGATTCTTGGGATGGCGGGACTGACATATGAGGAGAGATTGAATCGGTTAGGATTATATTTGCTGGAGTTCAAAAGAATAAGGGGGGGATCTCATAGAAACCTATGAAGTTCTAACAGGACTAGACAGGGTAGATGCAGGATGGATGTTCCCAATGGTGGGGGAGTCCAGAAATAGGGGTCACAGTCTGAGGATATGGGGTAGACCATTTAGGACTGAGACAAGGAGAAATTTCTTCACCAAGAGAGTGGTTAGCCTGTGGAATTCGTTACCACAGAAAGTAGTTGAAACCAAAACATTGTATGTTTTCAAGAAGGAGTTAGATATAGCTCTTGGGGTGAAAGGGATCAAAGGTTATGGGGGGAAAGCGGAAGCAGGTTATTGAGTTGGACAATCAGTCATGATCATAATGAATGGTGAAGCAGTCTTGAAGGATCAAAAGGCCTACTCCTGCTCCTGGTTTCTATGTTTCTATATATCTATATATATATATATATATATATATATATACACACATACATATATACATACTGTCGATGACAATGTACAAAAATTGCTTTTAACTTTAGAAAAAAAATCAGGAGGCAAAAGGTGATGGCTCTACAATAGAACAAAGCAAAGTGCAATTCCATTGGCCAAATGGGATGCCAATGCATGTCTAGTTATTAATAATAATGACTTAAGAAATATGAGGAGTAAATCCTGTGGGATTAATGGAACAGTGGCAGCATGGATACATAATTGTCTAAGAGATAGAAAGGAGAGAGTAGTGGCAGACAATTCTAAAACAAAAATACCTGGAAAAACTCAGCAGGTCTGGCAGCATCTGTGGAGAGGAGCACAATCGGCGTTTTGTGGGGGGACTGGGGGGGGGGGGGGGGGGGGGGGAGACAAGAAGACCTGGATAGAGGGCCAGTGATGGAGATAACCAAAAGATGTCACAGACAAAAGGGCAAAGAGATGTTGATGGTGGTGATATTATCTAAAGAAATGTGCTAATTAAGGATAGAAAGCAGGACGAGCAAGGTACAGATAGCCCTAGTGAGGGTGGGGTGGGGGGAATAGGCTAAAAGGTAGAGATAAAACAATGGATGGAAATACACTTAAAAATAATGGAAGTAGGTGGGAAAAGAAAAATCTATATAAATTATTGGAAAAAACAAAAAGGAAGGGGAAAATCGGAAAGGGGGTGGGGATGGAGGAGAGAGTTCATGATCTAAAATTGTTGAACTCAATATTCAGTCCAGAAGGCTGTAAAGTGCCTAGTCGGAAGATGAGGTGCTGTTCCTCCAGTTTGCGTTGAGCTTCACTGGAACAATGCAGCAGGCCAAGAACGGACATGTGGGCATGAGAGCAGGGTGGAGTGTTGAAATGGCAAACGACAGGGAGGTCTCGGTCTTGCTTGTGGACAGACCGAAGGTGTTCTGCAAAACAGTCACCCAGTCTGCGTTTAGTCTTTCCAATGTAGAGGAAACCACATTGGGAACAACGAATGCAGTAGACTAAGTTGAGGGAGTGCAAGTGAAAGTGCTTGGGCCCTTGGACGGTGAGGGGAGAGGAAGTAAAGGGGCAGGTGTTGCACTTTCTGTGGTTGCATGGGAAGTTGCTGTGGGAGGGGGTTGAGGTGTAGGAGGAGGAGTGGACCAGGGTGTCCCGGAGGGAACTTTCCCTGTGGAATGCCACCAGGGGGGTTGAAGGGAAGATGTGTTTGGTGGTGGCATCATGCTGGAGTTGGCAGCATGTTCGAGCCTCTGTCAATCCCCATCCACCACTACTCTCCTCCGTCTGGCTGAACTTGTTCTCACACTGAACAATTTCTCCTTAAACTCCTCTCACTTCCTCCCAATAAAAGGTGTGGCTATGGGTACCCACATGGGCCCCAGCTATGCCTGTCTCTTTATGGGGTATGTGGAACATTCCTTGTTTCAGTCCTACTCCGACCCCCTCCCACAATTCTATCTCTGGTACATCGATGATTAATTCGGTGCTGCTTCATGCTCTCAATGGGACCTGGAAAAATTTATTAATTTTGCTTCCAATCTCCACCCCTCCATCATTTTCACATGGTCCATCTTTGACACTTCCCTTCCCTTCCTTGACCTCTCTGTCTCAATTTCTGATGATAGACTGTCCACCAATATCCATTACAAGCCTACTGACTCGCACAGCTACCTTGACTACAGCTCCTCACACCCCGCTTCCTGTAAGGACTCCATCCCATTCTCTCAGTTCCTTCGCCTCCATCGCATCTGTTCTGATGATGCCACTTTCAAAAACAGTTCCTCTGACATGTCCTCCTTCTTCCTTAACCGAGGTTTTCCACCCACGGTGGTTGACAGGGCCCTCAACAATGTCCGGCGCATCTCCCGCACATCCTCCCTCGCATCTTCTTCTCCCTCCCAGAAACATGATAGGGTCCCCCCTTGTCCTCACTTATCACCCCACCAGCCTCCGCATTCAAAGGATCATCCTCCGCCAACTCCAGCATGATACCACCACCAAACACATCTTCCCTTCACCCCCCTGGCGGTATTCCACAGGGATAGTTCTCTCTGGGACACCCTGATCCATTCCTCCATCACCCCCTACACCTCAACCCCCTCCCACGGCACCTCCCCATGCCCACGCAGAAGGTGCAACACTTGCCCCTCTACTTCCCCTCTCCTCACTGTCCAAGGGCCCAAACACTCCTTTCAAGTGAAGCAGCATTTCACTTGCATTTCCCCCAACTTAGTCTACTGCATTCGTTGCTCCCAATGCGGTCTCCTCTACATTGGAGGGACCAAACACAGACTGGGTGACCCTTTTGCAGAACACCTTCGGTCTGTCTGCAAGCGTTACCCAGACCTCCCTGTCGCTTGCCATTTCAACACTCCACCCCGTTCTCATGCCCACATGTCCGTCTTTGGCCTGCTGCATTGTTCCAGTGAAGCTCAACGCAAACTGGAGGAACATCACCTCATCTTCCGACTAGGCACTTTACAGCCTTCCAGACTGAATATTGAGTTCAACAATTTTAGATCATGAACTCTCTCCTCCATCCCCACCCCCTTTCCAATTTTCCCCCTCCTTTTTGTTTTTTCCAATAATTTATATAGATTTTTCTTTTCCCACCTACTTCCATTATTTTAAAATGTATTTCCATCCATTGTTTTATCTCTACCTTTTAGCCTATTTTGATCCCTTCCCCCGACCCCACCCCCACTAGGGTTATCTGTACCTTGCTTGTCCTGCTTTCTACCCTTAATTTTAGATAATATCCTTTAGATAATATCACCACCTTCAACACCTCTTTGTCCTTTTGTCTGTGACATCTTTTGGCTATCTCCACCTATCACTGGTCCTCTATCCAGCTCTTCTTGTCCCACCACCCCCTTAAACCAGCTTATATTTCACCTCTTTTCTATTTTTACTTCGTTCTGTTGAAGGGTCATTCGGACTCGAAATGTCAACTGTGTTCCTCTCCGCAGATGCTACCAGACCTGCTGAGTTTTTCCTGGTAGTTTTGTTTTTGTTTTGGATTTCCAGCATCCGCAGTTTTTTGCTTTTATCTTAGTGGCAAACAATTGTTCTTTTCAGATTGGGAGGAAGTATACGGAGGTGTTCCCCAGGGGTCGGCATTGAGACCGTTGCATTTTTAATACATGTCAATGACCTGGGCTTGGGTAAACAGGGCATAGTTTCAAAATTTGAACATGATGTGAAGCATAGAAATGTATTCAAATTGGAGCTGAATCGGTGTTTAATGAAGGTTCAATGTTACCTCGTTCTTTTTTTTAGCAAAAATATACTTTATTTATAAAATATCTGGAAGAACATTCCAAACCATTTCAAAATCACCATCACAAAGGTACAATCAGGTTGAACTTTTACAACATGTATCACGAGGTGCATCAATACAATAAATGAATATTACAATCATTTGCAGACATTCATTTTGAGCTGTACAGCCCGAGGGGCTCTCAACAGTTCCCAGCCCCTCAGTGCACTGTGGCAGAAAGGTCTTAGACAGCGACCTTTCCCCATTGCGCCTTTGCGGTGGCTGCCCCAAGCTTTAGTGCGTCCCTCAGCACGTAGTCCTGGACTTTGGAATGTGCCAGTCTGCAACACGCACTCGGGGACAACTCTCTGCACTGGAAGACCAACAAGTTTCGGGCAGACCAAAAAGCGTCTTTCACTGAGTTGATGATCCTCCAGCTGCAGTTGACGTTTGTCTCGGTGTGTGTCCCTGGGAACAGCCCATAGAGCACAGAGTCCTGTGTCACAGAACTGCTCGAGATGAACCTCGACAGAAACTACTGCATCTCTCTCCAGACCTTCTTCGCAAAGGCACAATCCACAAGGAGGTGAACAACAGTCTCTTCCCCACCACAGCCACTTCGAGGGCAACGTGCCGAGTGGGTGAGACTCCTGGCGTGTAGGAAGGATCTGATGGGGAGGGCCTTGCTCACCACCAGCCAAGCTACATCTTGGTGCTTGTTGGAAAGTTCTGGCGATGAGGCATTCTGCCAAATGACTTTGACAGTCTGTTCGGGATCCACAGGATCCACCCTCTCCTTTTCCCGCAGGGCCTCTAAGATGTTACGTGCCGACCACTGCCTGATGGACTTGTGGTCAAAGGTGTTCCTCTGCATAAATTTTTCCACGAGGGACAGGTGGTGCGGCACGGTCCAACTACTTGGAGCGTTCCGCGGCAGCGTGGCCAGACCGATCCTTCACAACACTGGGGACAGGTAGAACCTCAGCACATAGTGACACTTGGTGTTTGCGTACTGAGGGTCTACGCACCGCTTGATGCAGCCGCACACAAAGGTGGCCATCAGTATGAGGGCGATGTTGGGCACGTTTTTTCCCCCTTTATCTAGAGGCTTGTACATCACATCCCTGCAGACATGATCCATTTTTGACCTCCAGATAAAGTGAAAGATGGCTCGAGTGATCGCCATCGTGCAGGAGTCTGGAATGGGCCAGACCTGCGCCATGTACAGCAACTGCGAGAGAGCCTCACACCTGATGACCAGGTTCTTACCCGCAATGGAGAGGGAGCGTTGCTCCCACATGCCCAGTTTCCTTTTCACCATGGACACTCGCTCCTTCCAGTTTCTAACGCATGCCCTGGTCCCTCCGAACCATATCCCCAGCACCTTCAGGCCGTCAGCCCTGACAGTGAAGGGGACAAAGGATCGGTCAGCCCAGTTCCCGAAGAACATGGCCTCGCTCTTCCCACGATTTACCTTGGCTCCCAAGGCCAGTTCGAACTGGTCGCAGATGTGGATCAGTCTGCGCACCGACAGCGGATCCGAGCAGAAGACGGCGACATCGTCCATGTACAGGGAGGCTTTGACCTGAGTGCCTCCACTGCCTGGGATTGTCACTCCTCTTATGCCCGGATCCTTCCTGATGGACTCAGCAAAGGGTTCTATGCAACACACGAAAAGAACAGGCGAGAGAGGACAGCCCTGCCTGACTCCAGATTTAATAGGAAAGCTATCTGATTCCCACCCATTGATTGAGACTGCGCTACTGATGTTAGTGTATAGAGCTCTGTGATCAGCAACCTGAAGGAAGAAGGCGGCTCAGTAAAGTCATCGCAGTCTGACATTTTGAGGATCAGCAAATCCTTTTATGCCGGATTGTATTACGTGAAGCCTACAGACAGCACGGCCTCCCAGTCCTTCCTGTCCTCTATCACGGAGGTCTTAGACGACATTACACAGGAGAGCCTGGAAAAACCGCTAACTCCTGATGAACTGACTAAGGCCCTTGAGTCCTTCGAGAAGAGTAAAACTCCCGGAAGCGACGGCTTGCCGGCGGAGTTGTATTCGGCTCTGTGGGACTTGATCGGCCCAGACCTGCTAGGAGTGTACGAGAGTATGCTCCTGGCCGGCAGCATGTCAGAATCCATGAGGAAAGGCATCATCACCCTCATCTACAAGCACAAGGGGGAAAGGGAGGAAATTAGAAATTGGCGATCCATTTCACTGTTGAATGTGGACTATAAGATTCTGTCCAAGGTCATCGCCAATCGGGTCAAGTCCGTTCTGGAATTGGTGATTCACCCTGACCAGACCTGCGCTGTGCCGGGCAGGAAGATCTCTGACAGCCTC
This sequence comes from Cetorhinus maximus, assembly GCF_964194155.1. Lineage (NCBI taxonomy): Eukaryota > Metazoa > Chordata > Chondrichthyes > Lamniformes > Cetorhinidae > Cetorhinus > Cetorhinus maximus. The sequence continues at coordinate 2,820,900 of NC_135899.1, forward strand.
GCGCTGCTCAGGGATACGATTGCCTATGTGCAAGACAGGGGTGTGGACACCTGCCTCATCAGCCTGGATCAGGAGAAGACCTTTGACAGAATATCGCACACCTACATGGGGGATGTGCTCTCCAAAATGGGGTTTGGGGAGGGAATTCGCAATTGGATCCAACAGCTCTACACTAATGTTACCTCGTTCTTATGTTCTTACAACTAGTGAGAATGTATGCAGGGCACTGCAGCATTTTTTATAAATGCTTTTACTTTTGGCAAGCATTCATCCTTCAGGTTAAAGTTTGTCAGTCAATATTTTACAGCCTTGGGTAGACAAACTCGATTTACGTTTGGAAGCATTTTTCTGACTGATCTGAAGGGAACCACTTTGGGTCGGGCTGTGCCCCTCAAGTTGGTTGTTGGGTCTGATTATGCTAATTGCGGATGGAGCAGGCGCCTATTCCCATTGGCTAAATGCTCGGAATGTTTTCAAATTTCCGCCTGAATTGACATCCAATCAGAAACAAAGAAGAGTTAATGAACCAATGAGAAGCGACTGCTTGCCGATCCAGCCGAGAACTATAAAAGGAGAACTGAGGGGCGCAGCCGCCTCATCCAACATTGGTCAAGACTTTGAGTTGGGGTGAGAACAGAATGTCCGGTCGCGGTAAAACCGGAGGCAAAGGGCGCGCCAAGGCCAAGACTCGCTCATCCAGAGCCGGGCTCCAGTTCCCCGTCGGCCGGATCCACCGGCTGCTGCGCAAGGGTCACTATGCCGAGCGGGTCGGGGCCGGAGCCCCCGTCTATCTGGCCGCCGTCCTCGAGTACCTGACGGCCGAGATCCTCGAGCTGGCCGGCAACGCGGCCCGGGACAACAAGAAGACCCGCATCATCCCCCGCCACCTGCAGCTCGCCATCCGCAACGACGAGGAGCTCAACAAGCTGCTGGGCGGGGTCACCATCGCCCAGGGTGGGGTCCTGCCCAACATCCAGGCTGTGCTGCTGCCCAAGAAAACCGGCCACCCCAGCAAGGTTTACGCCTGAAGAGGGGGGGACACCGGAAAAACAGCAAATCCACAAACCACAAAGGCTCTTTTAAGAGCCGCCCACCTCATCCTTTTAAAGAGTTTAACTGGATCAGTCAATGGGCAAATTTACCTTCCTTCTAATGAACTGGAATCTGCTTTAGCCAGTTTACTGATAAAATATTATTGAGAAATAAAAGCTGAGAAAATAACCGGCTTGTTGCAAAGATGTGCACAAAGTTGACCTACATTAGTGGACAACCCTTCAGGAAACCACACAACGGGACAGTTGTCATACAGTGTGAAGAACAGAAAAGTTTGACTTTGTGCTCAAGAATATTAAACTTCATTTGTTATTTCAAAGAGTTGTTTAGAAATTCTTATGGGGGCTACGCGTTTTTTTAACTTTGGAAATCACGAACTGCACCAAGTTCATTTTAAGATACGGTGCACTTTTGATGTGTGAAAGAGTTTTTTTGTTTTTGTCCGGGCTGGTGAGCCTCCTCCTCCTGGGGAAAGGGGAAAATCTGTCCCCGGTCTCTCCTCTCTGGCTCTGTCGGTGCTTGGCTGCGGGACCCATTGATGAGAGGAAGGAAAAGTTTCGCCAAAAGAGGGACCATGAAAAACCAACGGTTGACACCAGAAAGTTTTTTTTTAAAAAAACACACACACAAGCGAGGGAACAAACTCACTTCCCGCCAAAAAAAAACTCAAAAGATTGACTTTATTGAAAATATCCATGAATTTTCATCAACTTGATTGTCAAGCGTTGGCATGGGCGACATTGTTTAACCATCTTGTTGGGCTTTGATTTTGGATAAGATATTCCACAGGGAAAGGAAGGTTATTTTCAAAAATGAACTTTGAATGAGAAATTTACGCATTTTGATGGAATTCCTGCTTTTGGTTCACAGAAGTGTCCGTCCTTTTATTTATTTCCTGGCCCGCTGTCACTCAGTCCCTTCCCTTTCTTTTAAATCCTGTATTATACGCACTTAACTGCATTGGATGCTGAGGTCATCTTGGTGATTTTGCACAAATGCATTGATCCAGAGTCTAGACAGGTTTATTGTATTCATTCACGGGACGTGGGTGTCACTGGCTAGGCCAGCATTTACTGCCCATCCCTAATTTCCCTCGAGAAGGTGGTGCTGAGCTAACTGAGTGGCTTGCTCGGCCAATTCAGAGGGACAGTTAAGAGTCAACCGCGTTGCTGTGGGTCTGGAGTCACATGTAGGCCAGACCGGGTAAGGATGGAAGATTTCCCTCCCTAAAGGACGTTAGTGACCCAGATGAGTTTTTACAACAATCGACAATGGTTTCATGGTCATCAATTCCAGATTTCTAGTGAATTCAAATTCCACCATCTGCTGTGGTGGGATTTGAATCCAGGTCCCCAGAGCATTCCCCTGGGCCTGTGGTTACTAGTCCAGCTCCAATATAACTGTGTCATCGCAGTAATAAAAGGTAAAGAAAAGGGAGAAAAAGCTTCTATCCACCTGAGGGCTAATAAATTCGCCCATTTGAAATGGCCCAGGGGCATTTTCATTTCATAACATATAAATATGCTATAATTACATTATTCCATGTCACAAAAAAACAAATCCAAACCTTTTTGTCTTTCGCTCCTCTCACCCTTTGGGGAAGAAGAATATTACACGAGGGGAAAGAAAATGCATCCTGAAAGCTGGTGGTATAAAATGGAAGGGTTGATGTAGGAACCTTACAAACCTTTTGTAAATGATCTGAGTTAAACCTTATATATACAATATTGTCATAAGCTTGATTCTCAGAGCATTAGGGTTTTACTTTCGAAATGATGTAATTTGCGGGATTGTATGGAGAGGGGAAGCGGGGGTGGGGGTGGTGAGGGATTTGCCCAGATTTACCTCAGTCACAACTATTCAGAGGAAGCACCTGGAGCAACGGGCACAAATCATGAGGCGATTTGCCAACTCCACTGAAAATCGAAATTAGGTAACAATTTTAGAAAATGGAAAAGGGCCATTTGGCCCATCTGATGTTGCTACTTCACACCACCTTATTTTACACCAATTTTCCGCACCCAAACCTGTTGCTGTGCACCTGCACAATTATAGCTTGGATATCGTGAAAGCATATAATCGACAAAATTCCGTCACCTCCCTTACACCCGACACCACCCTGTTCGGGATTATTTTTTTAGCTTTGCAGAAGATAAAGGATTCCATTGTACAAAAAAAAACTGCACAATTCTCTCCAACGCTGTGGCCTCCTACTCCTCGCTCGAAGCACAATTAAGTTAGATGAAGAGAATATTCCTGTATGAAGCCTTCTGTCACTGTCAAAAATCTAATGTACTTGTTTTAACGCGTTACAGCATAGGAGACCCATGCTGACTGTCAACTCATTTTACGAACTTTCAAACCAATCCCACACCCCCAGATTTATCTCCATAACCTTGCAAATGAGTCCCCTGCAAATACTAGTGTAATTGCCCTTTGAAAGTTGCTATGGAATCTGATTTCACCACCCTTTCAGGCAGTGTGATCCAACTCTGAAGAAATTCCAACTCTGAAGAAATTCCTCCCCATTACTCCTCTAGTTATTTTTCCACATGTTTTAAATCCATGACTTCAGGTTGCCGACCAGTTTGCCAAAGGAAACATTTGTTCCGGCTTGGTCTATCAAAATCCCCCATTATTTTGAATATTTATATTAACTTCTCTGCTGTAAAAAGAAACCCCTCTCCTCCAGTCTCTCTACATAGCTGAGCTCCCTCATTTCTGCTACGACTCTAGTTAATCTCTTCTGAACCCTCTCCAAGTCCTGGACATCCGCGCTAAATTGCGGTGCCCAGGTTTGAGGACAATATTCCAATTGAGGCCTATATAGTGATTTTTTTTTTAACAGTTTAGCATAATCTCCATTCAATCCCTTTTGCTCTATTTGTTTCTCCATCCGTGTCTTGGCAAATGGTGTCTGACCTACTAAATGTTTGCAGTATTTGCTGTTTTTTTAAATTTGCCTGCCACACAATTCAGACAAAAGAGGGTTTCCATGTACCACAAAGTTAAGACACCTGGGGAAACAACTTGGACGAATGAAGGAAAAGGATGAAACAACAAATTTAATGCAAGGGTAATCCTTCAACTCGGGATACCGGGCGGGAAATAATTTTGGGGCGAGTGCAGGGTATAGGTAAAGCGCCAAACTAAAAACAAATCGTTACACTAAAATTAAAATAAAACTAATGTTTTGATTAAGATTAAAGACGTTTTTTCCCCCTAATCACAATTTGTTATCGTTGTCCTAGAATATTTGCATCGATCTTTGCTGCCCGCGGTTCCAGGGATGTTAACTTTAATACCCCGGCGGTTGCCAATTCTGGACCCGGATTCCAGAGCGAGTTTCCCGCCCACTCCTTGTGTCCCAGTTACCCTTTTATTTAAATATTGGAGGTAGCAACGGCGTCGGTAAAATCCTAAATGTGTGCAAAGGAGGAATTTGCAGGGATGTGAGAAGAGAACGGGGGAGTAGGCAATAGGCGAGTTGCTCCTTAGGAGAGCCAACACTGACACGATGGGCCGAATGGCCTCCTCCTGTGCGGTAACGATTCTAATAACGAAAATGATTTTCCGCGGAGTTACCAGAGGACAATGTGGGCAGAAAACACGGAAAAGGGAGCCGACAACTGGAAGCTTTGGCCAAACGTGTCATTTCCTGGTGATAACCCCGTGAATTGACATTTATTATATCGAAAAACAGTAAATGCCGGAAAAGCTCAGCAGGTTCTGTGGAGAGAGAATGAGTTAAAAATGACTTTTCTTCTCTAACGTTAACTGTCTCTCCACAGACCTGCTAAGTTTTTCTGTGGAGATTATGTTTTCATTGCAGATCTCCAGCAGTATATCGGTTCATTTCGCAATAGGGAACGGAGAGCGTTGAGATTTATTGTGGTGCAGAGGCACCATCTGAAATGGTGGCTGAAGGGATTAGTTAATGGAGTGAACAGGAAAACAGGGCCGAGGAAATGAAGTACAACATGTGGCTCAGGAACCAACCATGAGCCAGCTCTGCCCGGGCTGTAAACTTGATTTCAACACGGATGACTTAATTAGTACCCATATTAACATTTGCTACCTTTAAGCTGCATTATGCACTAGACTCGTAAGCCTTTCAGTTTCCATACAAAATTATCTGCAGCTTGTCATATTACAGCTTCCTTTCACCGAGTGATTAGTGGCTCTTAAAAGAGCCGTTGGTTTCGTTACTGCCGATACAACACTAAGCGGATTCAGGCCCGCTCCCCCCGGATCCGCCGGGCCAGGTGGATATCCTTGGGCATGATGGTGACCCGCTTGGCGTGGATGGCGCACAGGTTGGTGTCCTCGAAGAGCCCGACCAGGTAGGCCTCGCTGGCCTCCTGCAGGGCCATGACGGCCGAGCTCTGGAAGCGCAGATCGGTCTTGAAGTCCTGGGCGATCTCCCGCACCAGGCGCTGGAAGGGCAGTTTGCGGATCAGCAGCTCGGTGGATTTCTGGTAACGGCGGATCTCCCGCAGCGCCACGGTGCCGGGTCGGTAACGGTGAGGCTTCTTCACCCCGCCGGTGGCCGGAGCGCTCTTGCGAGCCGCCTTGGTGGCCAACTGTTTCCGGGGAGCCTTCCCCCCCGTGGATTTGCGCGCAGTTTGCTTAGTCCTCGCCATATCTTCCCTCAATTCCTCTTCTTCCCCTTTGTCTGCTCGACACAGCCCCGGGCGGCCGCTTTTATAGCGACTGCCGGCCGCTCGGCGCCTTCCCATTGGCTGGAAGCTCAGCATTTGATTGGCGAATCTTTCAATCCCTTCGAAGCCTGAAACATGGGAGACAAAAGAGGCGGGAAAACCAATACTCGCGAAAAAAAAAGCGCGGCTTCAAACGCAATATGACCCTTCCTGTAGGACAGAAAAATAATCTATATTGCTATCGTGGCCCCGCTGATCATTGTAAGCTGGCACCATTTAATTTTAATGTAATATAAAAGCAGGAAGTGCTGGAAAAACTCTGGTTCTGGTACCACTTGCGGAGAGAGGAAAACACGAGTTAAAACGTTTTGAGTCCGATATGACTCTTCTTCGGAAAAAAAAATAATTTGAACTTGATCAAAACATACATGTTGCTGATGCTGGAAATATTGAAGCAGAAGAACCAAAAGGTTGGAAACATTAAGCAGGTCCGGGCAGTGCATGTGGAGTTTATTTCACTTTTGTTCCCACCACCCACCCCCCCCCAGGCAAGTCATTTTATTTTGTACAAAACAGGGTAGCGATAATACATATTGTATATACAAAGGTGTTAAATCAGGAACTACAATCTATTTTAAGTGAACTAAGATACATAAATTACAAAAACATCAAATTTCAACATGGTAAGGAATTTCATGCTCTGATGAAACTGATAAAATAAAGCCGGACTCGAGCCAGTGGAGTCAGGAATGAAAATAAAATCATTAAATGTTGTCTTTTGAGGTGCTGTCCATATTTTTAATTTCTTGCGTAGAAACCGAGAAATAGTTCCTTATGGATATCATTAGTGGCTCTGAAAAGAGCCTTTGGGTTGAATTTTAAATTGATCTGTCGAGAAGCTCTATTTGCAGCTGGTATATTTAGTGACAGCCTTGGTGCCCTCGGAGACGGCGTGTTTGGCCAGTTCCCCCGGCAACAGGAGGCGGACGGTGGTCTGGATCTCCCGGGAAGAGATGGTGTGCCGTTTGCTGTAGCGGATCAGGCGGGAAGCCTCGCAGGCGATGCGCTCGAAGATGTCGTTGACGAACGAGTTGATGACACTCATGGCTGAAGAGGAAATGCCGGTGTCGGGGTGGACTTGCTTCAGCACCTTGTAGATGTAGATGCTGTAACTCTCCTTCCTGCTTTTCTTGCGCTTCTTCTCACCTTTGCCGCGTTTCTTAGTGGCAGTTTTCTTTGGCCCTTTTTTAGGAGCCATGCCCTTAGCAGCCGCTTCAGGCATTCCGAATGAAAGTGGTGAACAAAGCAGCCTTGAGCGCCTCATTTAATAGCTCCACGTATGCAAATGAGGAATCAGCGAGTGACGGATTTCTATTGGTCAATAGCGCCAAATCTAAACGTATCCGTTTTGTGCTAGGAACAATGGGTACCAATCAACCAATCAGAAACGCTCGCTGTGCTACAACCATTTGTGGTTCGGGTGTTGGGTGGTTTGAAAAACACTTTTCGGCACAAGTGAAACAGAAACTGCTGGTGAAAACTGAAATGTTCACACTTGTTTCCCTCTCTCCGCCGATGCTGAGTATTTCCAGCATCTTCTGTTTTTTTTTGGTTCCCCGCGGAGAGACGAGAAACAGGAGTGAACATTTCAGTTGTCACCAGACCTCATCAGCCCGAAGCTCCTGGTTTCTCTTTCCACCGAATCTGAGTATTTCCAACATTTTCTCTTTTTGGTTCAGATTTCCAGCGTCGACAGTTTTGCATTTGGCGTAATAAGTAGCACCGTTAAGCAACCCCAACCTCATCCTCACTACCACTCACCCTCCAGCCCCTACCCAACATGCCCCACTAAGTTAAACTTTGGTGTGGAGATCTTTGGGGACTGCAATGTGTTTCAGAAGGCTGAACCAGTTAGGAGTTCAAAACTAAGCAAGACAACCTTGGTGCAAATAGTTTAATCATGCCTGCAATTTAGCTTATAGACTTATAGAATCATGTAACACAGAAGGAGAATGCCTATATCACCACTTCACAAGAGTTGTCAAATTAGTTCACGCTCCAGTTCTTTTCCCCAATTCTTTTTCCCATGATTTAATCCCCCGATTCAGCAGTGCATTCCAGATTACAACAATTCACTGCATAATAAAATGCCTCCTCATTTCCCTCTGGTTTGTTTGTCAGTAACCTTAATCAAGAAAATAGCTGGCTTTCTTTAACTGTACATCATTTTCTGATTCCAGATAGTGAAACAGCAGCCTGCATTGCATTCAGAACTCCAACCATTTTTACTTTCTTAGTGGGGTAAAATTGGACTGGGGTGGGATACAAAACAAGATATTTATTATGTTGGCCATCAGTCATATACCCAGCCACATTCCATTGACTTCAATTTAGAATTGAATAAAAACTTTTTGATTAATGGCTGACAAATGCAATTTAGCCAGCTTTGCCTCCCTGGTCAGGTCCAATTTCGCCCTTGGTGGCTTCTGTAGCTGAAAAGAATTGTTGCTCATCCAAGACTGCTGTTGGACAAACAAACTGGCAACATAGGCAATGGAGAGTTCGTCAGTCATACTAACGAGTTGCCAGGTGCCATCAGTGCAAATTTGTCAACTGACCCCCATAACTGTGAATGCTGTTACCAAGGGGCAACATGTAGATGAAGAAGATGCACTGCAGCAACTCACCAAGGCTCTTTCAACAGCACCTTCCAACCCCTTGGCCTATACCTCCTAGAAGGACAAGGGCAGCAGATGCATGGGAACATCACCTCCAAGCCACACACCATCCTGACTTGGGAAATATATCGCCGTTCCTTCACTGTCGCTGGGTCAAAATCTTGGTACTCCTTTCCTAACAGCACTGTGGGTGTACCTACACCACATGGACTGCAGCGGTTCAAGAAGGCAGCTCACCACCAGCTTCTCAATGGCAATTAGGGTTGGTTAATAAATGCTGGCCTAGCCAGAGATGCCCACTCCCTGTGAATGAATTCAAACAAAAATGGATCCTTGGATGACTCCTGAGTCAACAGGACAGTGCAAGGATGGGAAGAGACCAAGTTGTAGAGCAGCAGTGTCTGTATTCACATAGGTAAGAGTAGATACAATAGAGAGCAGTCCCCTACTGAGCTGGACAATGGAAACAAGGTACTGATGAAGGGTGATGGTCATTATAATATTTATTAAGGCTGTGAATCATTGTCATAAAACTTTACAACCCTTGAATACAATTAAACTTGGCCAGAAACCTGACTGCAACAGGCCCATGTGGTGACATTCAGGTTGAATATGCCCCAAGCTGTTAATACCAACTTCATTCCCTGTCTAGTCACTAGCTCAGGTGAAACAGGCTTTTCTCAACCCTAGCTGAGCTTCCAACTACAGAAACCTTCCATCAGCAATGTATCTGATCATGTATCTGTAAGCCTGATGTAAAGGGTATGATGGAATGCTCATCATTAGCTTGGATGGATGCAGCATAAGAAACCGAAAACTGTAAGGAAAACGCCAATTCAGCCTGAACAGAGCCCAGACTACTGATTCAGTATCTAAGGCAGGGCACTGTTGCTGTAGCCTGTACTATCAACTAGATGCACATCACCTGCCTCCCATCCCTGTGACCTACCATATGATAAAACAGCAATATCATGGGAATATCAGCACCCTCCTGTTCCCTTCAAAACCACACACCACTGGCCATTCATCATAACCGGTTAAAAATCCAGGAATTCCCTAATTAATGCCACCAAGGGAATACCATCATCACAAGGATTCGAGGAAAAAGTTTTTCATCACAGCCTCAGAGTAAGGAGGGATGGACAATTAAAATGGGGCTTTGCTGTATCGCCTGCATTCTGTGAACAAATAAAATATAACGTTGAGGAAGTCAAGAGGTAACAACAATGTAAGAAAGAACTCCCATGTACATAGCCCCTTTTCACATCCACAGAGCATCCGAATGAATTAAAGTGAAGTCACTGCTATTTTTGTAGAGAAACAATAGCCAATTTGCCCACAGGAGGATCCTACAAACAGTAATAAAATGATCTGTTTTACTGACCAGGGCACCAGGACAATTTCTCTGCTTTTTTATCAAATGGGATCATTTGCATTCACCTAAACAGACAGTGCTTCAGTTCAATGTCTCATCAACAATACATCACCACCATCAATGCAGCACTCCCTCAATACTGCACAGAGGGCTTGGTCTGAACTGGCAAATTAGGTTAAGGGATAGGTCAACAGAGATGCAGCAGAAAACTTTTAAGGGGGTATTTCAGAATACACATAATAAGTACATTCCAAAGAGTAAGAAAAAGTCCAAGGGATGAACCGCCGTGGTTAACTTGAAAGGTTAAAGATAGTATCAAACTTTAAGAAAAAGTATATATTTGTACAAAGATAGGCGGAAGGCCAGAAGATTGGACAGAATATAAGGACAGCAAAGGATGACTAAAAGGTTAATAAGGAGGGAAAAATTAGAGTACGAGAGAAAGCTAACCAGAAATATAAAAACAGGCAGTAAATATAAATGTTTCTTGAAAAACGAGTTAACAAAGTGAGAATTGGTCCTATAGAAAGTGAGTCTGGAGAATTGATAATGGAAAACAAGGAAATGGCAGATGAATTGAACAGGTATTTTGCATCAGTCTTCGCTATAGAGGATACAAGTAACAGCCCAGAAGCAGCTATAAATCAGGAAATGGAAAGTAGGGATGGACTCAGGTAAATTACAATCACCAGACAAGTGGTACTGAATAAATTGTTGGAGCTGCGGGCTAACAAGTCCCTGGGCCCTGATGGACTTCATCCTAGGGTCTTAAAAGAAGTGGCTAGTGAGATAGTTGATGCATTAGTTTTAATTTTACAAAACTCCATAGATTCGGGGAAGATCCCATTAGATTGTAAGGTAGAAAATGTAACTCCATTATTCAAAAAGGAATGGAGACAGAAATCAGGAAACTACAGGCCAGTTAGCTTAACATCTGTCTTAGGGAAAATGCTGGAAGTTATAGTAGGGCACTTGGTTAAGTTCAAGGTAATCAGGCAGAGTCAGCATGGTTTTATGAAAGGGAAATCATGTTTAGCCAACTTATTGGAGATCTTTGAGGGAGTAACATGTGTTGTGGATAAAGGGAAACCGGTGGATGTGCTATACTTAGATTTCCAGAAGATGTTTGATAAAGTGCCACTTCAAAGGTTATTGCGGAAAATAAAAGTTCATGGTATAGTGGGTAACACATTGGGATGGATAGAAGATTGGCTGGCTAACAGGAAGTACAGTGTAGGCATAAATGGGCCTCCTTCAGGTTGGCAAAGTGTAACAAGTGGTGTGCCACAGGGATCAGTGCTGGGACCTCAGCTGTTTACAATTTATATGAATGACTTGGATGAAGGGATGGATGGGATGGTTTCCAAATTTGCTGACCGACACAAAGATATGTAGAAAAATAAGTTGTAAAGAGGACATGAGGAGGCTATAAAGTGACATAGATAGGTTAAGTGAGTTGGCAAATGAAGTATAATGTGGGAAAATGTGAAATTGTCCATTTTGGAAGGGAGAATACAAGAGAAGCATATTATCTAAATGGTGAGAGTTTGCAGAGCTCTGAGATGCAGAAGGATCTGGGTGTCTTAGTGCATGAATCGTAAAAGGCTAGTATGCAGTTACAGCAAATGATAAGAAAGCTAATAGAATGTTACCATTCATTATGAGGGGAATTGAATACTGAAGTAGGGCGGTTATGCTTCAGTTGTACAGGGCACTAGTAAGGCCACATTTGGAGTACTATGTACAGTATTGGTCAGCTGATTTAAGGAAGGATGTAAATCCATTGGAAGTAGTTCAGAAAAGGTTTAACAGACTAATACCTGGAGTTAGTGCTGGTCACATTGGGACAGACTGGATTGGAGCAGAACCAAATGAAAGCAACGAAGTGCAGGCAGACTACAAAAGATGGCAGAGGAGGATGGAGAAAATAATGTTATGGTGCCTCGAAAGGTGTCAAAGAGGGATTGCGTACGGCAGTTGAACAGTTAGAAACAATACATTTGGTAACCTTGCCCAGGCCAAAGGGTAGAAGAATAAGAGGCGACTTAATTGAAACATAAAAGATCCTGAGGGGACTTGACAGGGTGGATGTGGAGAGGATGTTTCCTCTTGTGGGAGGATCTAGAATTAGGGGTCACTGTTTAAAAAAAGTTAAAACGGAGATGAAGTGATTTTTTTTCTCTCAGGGGTTCGTAAGTCTTTGGAACTCTCTTCCTGAGAAGGTGGTGGAAGCAGAGCCTTTGAATATTTTTAAGGCAGAGGTGGATAGATTCTTGATAAGCAAGGGGATCATAGATTACCGGAGTTGGTGGGATGCAGATTTCAGGTCACTATCAGATCAGCCATGATCTTTTAAATGGCAGATCAGGCTCGAGGGGCCGAATGGCCTACTGCTGCTCCTTTTTTGTATGTTCGTATCCTCCCTATGAGCAAGTCTTGAACTTCTTGATTCAGAGGTCAAGGTGCAACTACCAATGAACCAAGTTGGTAAAAGTGTGGAGAAGGGTCCCTTTCAACAGAAGTAGTAGAAAGGAAGGAGCTGAAACAGTAACGGGGAAAATATATGATAGGGTTTGAAGCACAGCTCAGGGAAAAACATGACATAGGGTTCAAGGTGAACAAGCTGCCAAGCTGGGCTGAAACGGGGGCTAAGGAACTATTCTTACTGGGAGCCAAACAGAACTGGCCTTGGTGTAAAAGCTGTAGAAAGTTTGCAGTAATATAGAGATACATCTTGGTGGCACAAACAGACACATGGAAGTTGGCAGACACATCGAAGGATGATGCCAATGAGATGAAACGTGTGTCCATGTAGCTTGAATTACCCACAACCAGGAAAAAGATATTGGACTTAGTGCTGGTCGCGTTGGGACAGACTGGATTGGAGCAGAACCAAATGAGGGCAACGCAGTGCAGCCAGACTACAAAAGATGGCAGAGGAGGACGGAGAAAATAATGATGTGGCGCCTCGAAAGGTGTCAAGGAGAGATTGTATACCGCAGTTAAAGTTAGAAACAATGCCTTTGGTAACCTTGCCCAGGGTGAACTCAATGCTGGGGGAGGGGTTGAACGCTTTTAAATCAGGAATAGCCCTAGGGTACGGTGGTGAAGATTCATTTGAAGACCTTGAAGAAGGAATGAAAGATAGAGAAATAACAGTAGCTCCCTGGTGTGCTCTGAATGCCTTTCCAAAGTGTTCATTATAGCAGACAGCCTCACGGTGTGGGCAAAGAGCTAAAACTAAATGAAGTTCACAGGGAAGCAGAAAATCCCTCCTCAAGTCTAACAATATAAAGGTACATTTTGGTGGCAAATGGTTCCTCAGAAATTGCCATTAATTAACCGGTTTTGAGGCATATTTTCAGCCCAGTTTGAGCTTATTCAAGTTTTTCATGGGTATTTTTTTAGCGGTTTAATTGTTGCACATGCGCCGCTTTGAAAATTCAAATGAACCCAACAGCCAACGGTCAACCGTTTGTGACATCGCCGGACAGCTCATTTGCATATAAGGATTGAAAATGCAACCCCGGCGGTAGCCAATCAGAAATCAGCGTTGTTTAAACCAATGGCGTTGCAATACGTTGAATGAGGTGGGTTCAGTTATTTCAACCAGGCAGCGTTAATCCGAAAGTCAAACTTGGTTCACTTGAATCTATCAGTTTGGAGACAGGCCAATATATTGAATGGAATAAA